>NC_138769.1:142388834-142566334 GCF_965119305.1 Pelophylax lessonae | reverse complement strand
GAAGATCCAGCCTACCTTGCATGAGATAGAGTGCGATCACGCGAGGGATGTTCCCCATGAGGGGACGCTCTGGCTCTGCCCCCAAATCTGCAGGCTTCCCTCTCCTGCTGGCTGCTGTGGACAGTGGAAAGGGGTGGAAGTGGCCGGTAAATATTACATTTACAGGCCCCTCCTTTTTCTGAATTGGACACATTGGTTCCAATTGCTCCTGTGTCCATTCATAACTGAGCATAGTAAACTGTGTTTACTATGCTTCAGTTTATGAATGAACAGGAGCCTCTGTCTCCTGTTCATTCATCTTCAGTGCAACTGAGGCTACAGACAAAGAAATTAAAGAATCTGTGTCCTCAATTCCTGTTTACACCTCTGATATTTTCTCCAAGCCCCTTCCCCCTTTAACAGCATTTAAAAAATAAAAAATAATAAAAAAATAATTAAAAAAATAAATCGCAAAAATGTATTTTTAAATTGTAAGAGAAAAAAAAATTAAAATTTTATTTGTTTTTTTATTGCAATTTTTGGAATGGGGGGGGGGGGGGGGGGGGGGAACAAACCCTTGTCAGGTAGGCTTTATGGAGCCAGTTCACCGAAAACTATTATGTAGATAAAGTCAGCAACCAGGGTGAGGATGAATACAATTTCTCTTTATTTCGTCCAAGGAGTACACATGTTCCAAAGAGAGCCAACAAGAATGTGTTTCAGCCTATAAAGGCCTTACTCATAGTTCACTTAAAACTATCCAGCTGTGCCTGCCTTTTCAGGTTATTATATTGCATGTTGACCCTGGCTTCTCTATTGGACTGACTCGCTCCTGAATTCTGCAGTCATTTTTATACCCCTGACTTGTTCCTACCACCTGTTGTTTTTTGCATGCATGTAAATAAAAGTAGAATTCTCACTGGTTGTAATCCACAATCTAGAAAGGAGCGATATTTTACATGTGAGGTAGAATGTCTATTGGGTAATGTTGGCTTAAACAGAAACATAATGGGAAACAAATACTTTCCTGGGTGTAATTTCCTTTTCTAACGCACAGTGGTACATCATTCTAGCTGTGAAGTGGAATCGTTTTATGGGTTAGATGAGTATTAAAGTTAATTGTGCAGAAATTCCTGGTAGTGCGTTTTGCCAGTAAAGCTGCATTTCAAACAGCTGACAGACTGGAGTAAACTTGCCAAACATTTTGGGCGTGAAAAGCGCAGGGCAATGCACAGCGTAAGCGTTTAAAATGTCTATACATCTGGTAGGTAACACTGAGCTTTTTCTGTGCCGGAGTTCTCTTCATTCCACTCTTTACACACAGAAGTGCTCTTCACAATGCTGCCAATACTCATTTCAGGAAAACATTTTAAAACTATATGTATGAAAAAAAATATCCCCCACTATAGCACATAGCAATATTAATAGAATAAAGGGATTGAGTGGATAGTGGTATCTAGTTGGTATTTCAGCTGGAGGTTCCTCTATTATCCACTGTTGGCAATGAAGGCCCCTTGAACCTCCTTTAGGGAAAGGGAGCCTTGACTGCTGGAAGCATGGCATCACTGTGGGTGTGAACCTAAAAGAGAAGTTATGTAGCTCCCTTGGGATTGGCTACAAAGACCTGAGGTGACTGGGTGGAGCCTGAACTCTAGGAAAAGGCTACGCTGGGGCACATTCAACTGCTCTGAGGAGATTCAGCTGTTGGACAGTCCTTGCAGCTGAAATACCTAAAGATTCAGATATGCACTGTATGGCCACCTTACTCTGCATGTCATACCATCCCCTCCACCATCGCTGCCTTCACATCAGCAACCTCACCCAGTTGTTAAGACTTAATTTATCCATTACAGTTCACAGCTATATTGATACAATTTCACGGATTAAGTTAACGTGATTGCAAACCCTTACAATGATCTTCTCTTAAAGCGGAGTTCCACGCAAAAGTGTCCCCTGTGTAAAAAAAAAAAAACCCTGCATCGCATACTAGAACATTATGAAATACTTACCTTAGAACAAAGCCCCCCCACGGTCTCCCGGACACTGCTGAGGGAGCTGACATGTTCCCTTGGCGTCTCTTCCTGATTCGGCGGCTCCGGCGCTGTGATGACGTCACGTCTGGCAAGGAGCCGGCAAGAAGCACTGAAGGTACAGCAAGATACGCCGGACCTTCAGAGCACATGCGCCGCTGTCGTCAGTGGGTGCATGCAGGGTGAATATCTCCTAAACTGCATTAATTTTACCTACAGGTAAGCCTTAATATAGGCTTACCTGTAGGTAAAAATTAAAAAAGCGGAGTATATTACCACTTTAAGGACTCCCTGACATGCCACATTTGGCATGTCATTTTTTTTGGGGGGGGGGGGGGTAGCTTGTTTTGACAGGTACCCGCTCCCACTTCCGCTCGGGCCGCCTAGGCGGCTCAAACGGAAGTTCTCCTCTCCCCCTCCCTCCCTGAAATCTTCTGGGACACGTCAAAGGTCCCATAAGGTTGCACGGCCATTCAGGACGCACGGCATGACTCGTGCATGAGCAATGCGCACCCAGCTGTGAAGCCACAAGCTGTC
Source organism: Pelophylax lessonae (assembly GCF_965119305.1). Lineage (NCBI taxonomy): Eukaryota > Metazoa > Chordata > Amphibia > Anura > Ranidae > Pelophylax > Pelophylax lessonae. The sequence continues at coordinate 142,563,788 of NC_138769.1, read as the reverse complement.
ACACACTAGTGATGCCGGGAACCAGGGAGAGCCGAGGGAGAGAACCGAGGCTTCGGGCGGCTGCATTGCTGGATCGTGGGACAGGTGAGTGTGTGTTTATTAAAAGTCAGCAGCTACACTTTTTGTAGCTGCTGACTTTTAATAAAAAACACAAAAAGACCTGGAGTTCTGCTCTAATTGATCCATTTTGATCTGGTAAATATACCCTTGAAAGGGTTTTGTTATAAATACAATAAGTACAAAAAATACTGGTTATTCCTGCTAGAAATCCATGTAAGGAAAAAAAGCTGGAAAGTTGGTTTTGAGGCCCCCCTTTTTCTCATGGGATTGCGGCGGGGTGGGGGGGGGGGCAGTTTCTAGTTCCCCCAAAACTGTTAGTGGGGGTTCTCTGAAAGGTCAGCGAAGTCAGGTGACCCCTTAGGAACAGTCCAGAATCCAGGGGGTCAATCAGGATAAGTCAAGAACGGTCACCTAAACCTCTGGAAGGTTCTGGAATTCTTGGGGTCCCCTATAAAAAGGGGCTCCGGACACAGGTTGTTACCAGTTGCCAGAAGGAATTAACTAGGACAGCTCCCCCCCCCTTCCCTCACGCCTTTTTTTTGTGGAGGGACCCCCTCTCCTTTTAAGATAGAAAGAGCAGGGGGGAAATTGATAACATTTGTTAAAAGTAAAGGGCTTGAGCAGTAGTGGCTGGGCCATGTTTGAAGCATTCTGTATTTTGATTTGAAATTAATAAAAAAGTATTCATTAGTTATGTTTAAATGGTTCATTCTGTATCTTGCTAAAACCAATAATAAAGCCGTGACCATTATTTATCCAATTCAGTGGTTTGGTTTATTTATTTTAACTTAGTTTAAGTTGCCTGCCGCCTACAATCCCATTAAACAAACACATTCCAGTGTACTCACTAGTGTTATCTCAAGGAGTCAACCCTGTCCACATCAAACCTTCAGAACACCTCCCCCCTATCTCAAGGAGTCAACCCTGTCCACATCAAATCTTCAGAACACCTCCCCCCCTATCTCAAGGAGTCAACCCTGTCCAGATCAAACCTTCAGAACACCTCCCACCTATCTCAAGGAGTCAACCTTGTCCTCATCAAACCTTCAGAACACCTCCCACCTATCTCAAGGAGTGAACCCTGTCCAGATCAAACCTTCAGAACACCCCCCACCTATCTCAAGGAGTCAACCCTGTCCAGATCAAACCTTCAGAACACCTCCCACCTATCTCAAGGAGTCAACCCTGTCCTCATCAAACCTTCAGAACACCTCCCACCTATCTCAAGGAGTCAACCCTGTCCTCATCAAACCTTCAGAACACCTCCCCCCTATCTCAAGGAGTCAACCCTGTCCAGATCAAACCTTCAGAACACCTCCAACCTATCTCAAGGAGTCAGCCCTGTCCACATCAAATCTTCAGAACACCTCCCACCTATCTCAAGGAGTCAACCCTGTCCAGATCAAACCTTCAGAACACCTCCCACCTATCTCAAGGAGTCAACCCTGTCCACATCAAACCTTCAGAACACCTCCCACCTATCTCAAGGAGTCAACCCTGTCCACATCAAACCTTAAGAACACCTCCCCCCTATCTCAAGGAGTCAACCCTGTCCACATCAAATCTTAAGAACACCTCCCACCTATCTCAAGGAGTCAACCCTGTCCACATCAAACCTTCAGAACACCTCCCACCTATCTCAAGGAGTCAACCCTGTCCACATCAAACCTTCAGAACACCTCCCACCTATCTCAAGGAGTCAACCCTGTCCAGATCAAACCTTCAGAACACCTCCAACCTATCTCAAGGAGTCAGCCCTGTCCACATCAAATCTTCAGAACACCTCCCGCCTATCTCAAGGAGTAAACCCTGTCTACATCAAACCTTCAGAACACCTCCCACCTATCTCAAGGAGTCATCCCTGTCCAGATCAAACCTTCAGAACACCTCCTACCTATCTCAAGGAGTCAACCCTGTCCAGATCAAACCTTCAGAACACCTCCCACCTATCTCAAGGAGTCAACCCTGTCCAGATCAAACCTTCAGAACACCTCCAACCTATCTCAAGGAGTCAGCCCTGTCCACATCAAATCTTCAGAACACCTCCCGCCTATCTCAAGGAGTAAACCCTGTCTACATCAAACCTTCAGAACACCTCCCACCTATCTCAAGGAGTCAACCCTGTCCAGATCAAACCTTCAGAACACCTCCTACCTATCTCAAGGAGTCAACCCTGTCCAGATCAAACCTTCAGAACACCTCCCACCTATCTCAAGGAGTCAACCCTGTCCTCATCAAACCTTCAGAACACCTTCCACCTATCTCAAGGAGTCAAATCTGTCCTCATCAAACCTTCAGAACACCTCCACCTATGTTATGTTGAAGGAAAGGAAGTAAGGGGATTGTTCCCGGCATACAAACCCACTTCATGGCCCCGGGTAATAATGCTCCTCCTCCCTAGATGCAGCAGAGTGACTGATGTCACCATAGGAGAAGAAGTATTCTACTGGCAGGATCACCATGTGAAAATAAAACAGAAAAAGCCTGAAATGACAAAAAACTAAGGCAGTTATTACTTCTAGAAAACGGTAGGCTGCAATGCCTTACATTTTTGTTCTTAGGTTTAGATACACTTTATAGGTCTTTAGGTATTAGCACACACACACTATGTTGATTCTGTGTAACAGAGTTGTAGCAAAATCTCTTACACTTAAACTGCAGGGGGCTAATCAGAAGAAACATGGATTGTATCAAAGGTGTGATGGGTGCTTACTCTAGACCCCAAAATGTGGGAGGGGTGCATGTATCAAATTAAAAATATTGGTAATTTATAGTCATCGCATGAAGGAAAATAGGACTAGAGTTAATATTAAAATTTGTGAAGAAGTTTTTGCATTAACGTAGGAATACTTTGGGGACATTTCTAAAACTGCTGGCAGAAAATATTCATACTTTGCATATTTATTTTCAAAGCCCATGTTATTTTCTAAATGCAACTCAGCTATTTTTATTGAGGTAAATAATTAGCAAAACTGTATACTTTTAGTAAAGCAGAGAAATTACCTAGTGTTTAGCATGCTGTTCCTTTTTTGATTACTATTCGGTGAGTTAAGGAATGTGATTGTGTCAGTGGGTGATAGAACACAAAGAGGAGCGTTTATCAAGAACCAAGCTGACAGAATCAAGCACCTTTATTTTGCAAGCTACAGTAGGCTGTCTCTTACTTAGCAAAGAGTTATTGCATTAGCAGCCATTGCAACTCCAATCCTGGACAGCTAACGTATTTATCATTGTGGCATTTTTACTTAATTCATGAACACAGCCAGGAAGTGGTCAGAGGCGTCATTTTTATTGGTGTAATTCTACTGTAATAGCAGAGGGGGTAGTTATAGGCCAAACTGGGATGATAAAGTAAACCTAAAGTTTATCATGGTTTCTTTTTTTTTTCTCTTGTGTATTAATGTAAAAAATATAAAAAGTGTATTAATGTCTGCTGTGTTATTTATTAAGCTTTATTACCATCCAAAAATCATATTAATTTTAATATGGTGCTCATTCAGAGCCTTTAAAGTAGTTGTAAAGGCTCAAGGTTTTTTGCAGACACACACATACACTATTGTTGCTAGGCTGCTGCCGGCAGGGCCACACAATATCACAGGTTGCTAGGATGCAGGCGACTTGACCACTCAACATCATTGAGGACTGAAAATACATAGAGCTGAACATGGACTGAGGACAGAATGCCCAGTATAGATTGCATATTGTGCATTTACAGGCATTCCCGTTAAAGTGGGATCAAAAAGGGTGTAGAGCATAGGGCAACTGGAAATACAAATGTGAACAGGGGCAATTAGAGAGAATGGTATTTTGTGTAGTCAGACACATTCAGGTGAAAGGAAACGAGAAGATGTGAATGGGGGCTAAAGCTAAGTGAACAGTGCTTTAACCACTTTAACACTAGCCACTGTGCTGCTACTGCAGCAAAGTGGCTCTTGTAGGTCTGACGACGTAGACCTACATCGCCAGACTTCTCCCCCAGTAAGCTGCACTCGCGCGCCGCCGGAGGCGCGCTCTCGCTGTTTTCATTCACAGCGGGAGTCGGGCCAGGGGAGGAGCGGCGGCGATCGCCGCTGCTCTGCCCCGATCGTCGGGGAATCCAGTTTGGAGATCCGCCCGCCTGTGATCTCCTTAGTGACAGGAAGTGACAGATCGGAGTGTTCAGCATAGCTGAACATCCGATCTGTCCCTGGCTCACTCAGTCACCTCCCCCCCCACACGTTAGTAAGCATCAGGCATACATTAACCCCTCCCTCGCCAATAAAATTAACCCCTTCCCTGCCAGTGTCATTTTTACAGTAACAGTGCATATTTATAGCACTGATTACTGCAGTAATGTCACTGGTACCCCCAAAAGTGTCAAAAATGTCAGTCAAGGGTCCGATCTGTCTGCCGCAATGTCGCAGTCCCACAAAAAAAAAAAACGCAGATCGCTGCCATTACTCGTTAAAAAAAAAAACACCAAAAATGACATAAATCTTTCCCTTAGTTAGTAAACGCAATAACTTTTGTTCAAACCAATCAAAATACGCTTATTGCGATTTTTTTTACCAAACATGGGTAACAGAAAACAAATTGGCCAAAAATTTAAAAAAAAATTGTTTTTTACATCTATTCTGGGGGGAATTTCATATAAAAAAATGTTAAAAATATTGTTATTTTTTCAAAATAAACGCTTTTTTTTTTTTTAGCGCAAAAAGTAAAAATCGCACAGGTGATCAAACACCACCAAATGAAAGCTCTGTTTGTGGGAAAAAAAGGACGTAAATTTAGTTTGGGTACGGCATCGCACGACCGCGCAATTGTCAGTTAAAGTCGCACATCGCCGAATCCCAAAAAGTGGCCCAGGCGTAAGACAGCAAAATGCTCTAGTGGTAAAGTGGTTAAGAGAAGCATGTCTGAAATTCATGGGCCCCAAGAATTACTAAAAAACAAACACAGTGATAGATTTTTTTTAACCATAATAATAAGTGACTACATAAATACATTGAACTCCTTGACCAACATTAAATGTGACAGTTCAGGTTCTTCTCATACATTATGTACGACCACCAGATGAGCTAGGTACTGTCATCTCCAGCTTCACATCCTCACTGGTATTAATTCACATGCATTGCGTGCTGCTCTATACTGATATCTAAAACAGAAGGAGTGCGTCCATTCTATAGGCCATGAACAGGGGCAGAAATAAAGGGGCGATGAGCAAACAGTTGTGACCCATAGCAGATGCTTTGCATCAATTTAAAACTGCTTTTTGCACTCTTGTGTTTTTTTTTTTTTTCTATGGGTCTATATTCATAGCAAATGTTGTAATCCTGGTAAGCAAACAACAATGTATCTTTCTATTTTTAGCAGCAGTTGTCCCCAAATGATTAGCTTACTAATTTTTTGCATATGGCCTGGGAAAATGTTTTTTTTTTTCCACTATAGGTATGACGCAAGCTAATACCTGCCTAGTAAATTTGAACATGTGTATTATAATAAATATAGCATTGCAACTCCACTAGGGGGCGTATGAGAACCACTTTAATCTACCAATAATGTTGTATGTGGACCAAACCTATTTCTGACACATGCTGTTGACAAGCTAAAATCAGTATTTGTTGCTATAAAATTACTTAGAACTCCCAAACATTATATATATATTTTTTAGCAAAGACTCTGGAGAATAAAATGGCGGTCATTGCAAAAATTTTTGCCACACGGTATTTACGTAGTGGTCTTTCAAACGCTATTTTTTGGGAAAAAATAAACTTCACTGAATTAAAAAAAAAAACTACACAGTAAAGTTAGCCCAATTTTAATTTTTTATTGTGAAAGATGATGTCACGCCGAGTAAATAAAGACCTAAAATGTTACGGTTAAAAATTGTGCACACTCGTGAAATGGCGAAAAACTACAGTACTTAAAAATCTCCATAGGCGATGTTTTAAAAAATGTTAACGGTTACCTGTTTAGAGTTACAGAGGAGGTCTTTTGCTAGAATTATTGCTCTTGCTCTAATGATCGTGGCGATACCTCACATGTGTGATTTGAACACGGTTTACATTTGCGGGCGCGACTTATGTAAGCATTTTCTTTGCTGCACAAACACACGGGGACGGGGGCTCTTTAAAATATTTTTTTTTCTATTTATTTTCTATTTTTTTTTATTGTTCCTTTAAAAAAAAAAATCTGATCACATTTATTGCTGTCACAAGGAATGCCCTTGTGACAGTAATAGGCAGTGACAGGTACTCTTTATGGAGGGATCTGGGGTCTAAAAGACCCCAAACCCCTCCACTGCACTTAAAAGTATTCAAAACACCAAAATCTGCATTTTTTTAAAATACTCTCACCTTTTTATAAATCTGGACGTGCCGGCTGGTCGATTGGGTCTCCCGGTGGGATGGGAGACCCGGGCAGAGCGACAGTGGGAGGGGGGATGTCCCTCCCACTCCTTGTGATAACGGCAGAGTGGCTGCTGAGCCACGTCAGTTGTCATCATTAGAAAGCTGACCGTCGACTCGGTACCGATACCGGGATGATGGCTCTAGCTGAAGGCATCATCCCGGTACAACCACTTCTTCAAGCCGTTGTACAGGTACGTCGGTGTGCGGGAAGTGGTTAAGAAAAACACTGCACTATAGCATGCTCCAAATGACAGATGATTGGTGGATGGAGAATAGGAGCGGTATTTCGTGAATACTGATGTGGTCACTTCTTTGCATTGCTTTCATGACATGATGTAAATTTGAAGCTGGAAAAGATTTGGATTCTACCACATTGACCTTTGCCAAAAGGAAACTTTTTTTTCAAAGGGAATGTATTAACACAATGTGAAAGAATCATGTAATGTTGCAGTTATTGAAAAAATAAATAAAAATAAGTAGCGGTTTCACACTGCTGTGCGGCGGTTTGGCTGCAGCGCAGCGTGCCCGCAGTTTTCATGCAGGTTACCTGCAGTTTCCCATAAACTTACTATGATGTCCTGAGTTTTTGGCGTGTTTTCTAAAAAGTGCGCCATAGATGCCACATGCATAAAGTTTTGTGCGCTTTCAGAAAATATGCCAAAAATGGAGGATATAATAGAAAGTCTATGGAAAACCACAGGCAACCTGAACAAAAATTTGAAGGAACACCAGCGCTGTGGCCTAAGACTCGCTTTTTTTGGACATTGCATTAATGCGTGCTGTAGCACACATTGACCTGCATTGTCTTAAAGCGGAGTTCCGGCCACAAAATCGACATTATCGATTTTGGGCCATCTGCTTGCTTTTGGTCACCTGAAAAAGAAATGGATAGTTACGATTTTGTTTTTGTTTACTAACCTTGTTATTGAAGAAAAATATACTCACCTTTCTTCCACTACCTCCCTCTGCGGCCACGGCCCGCGCCGTCACTTCCTCTTTGCATTGATTCCTGGGTGTTCCCAGGAATCAATGCGCCTGCACCAGCCCCGCTCGTCACTTCTGGTGCGGGCGCTCATTCCCTGCTAAACAGCTTCTGGGTATGCCCAGAAGCTGTGGAGGGATGACGCACCCGCACCGGTAGTGATGAGCGGGGCCAGTGCAGGCGCATTCTGGGAGAAGAGGACATGGAAGAGGACGCAGAAGATGGCGCGCTGGCTTCAGCTGCCCACATCCAAGATGGCAGTGCTGGAGAAGAAATTTTCAAGGTAAGTATTTCTTCTAAAAGGTAAGTGCGACCCGGGACAGTACAGAGGCTATCCATTGTTGAATGTACTAGCCCTGACTGTCCGGGGGTATTTTTATTGAAAAAACATTTTCGTGGCCGGAACTCCGCTTTAAGGCAGGCTATTTATTTTGAAACGACTGCCAACACAGTATAACAAACAAAAAAAGCACATGCAATCTTTTTTCTGACATAGTGCGCCGCAGTGCACAGTAATGCATTATAATGCGTTGTGGTGCATTGTGTGTTGAAGCTGCATTGCCTTAGTATGTTGGGGTGCTATTCAAAATGAATGGCACATCGATGTGTGTTAGGGTCCTTTCACACGGTCCACTGTGCCGTGCGGGCCGTGCTCTGCTCAGCGGGGATCGATCTGCCGATCCCCGCTGAGCAGGCGGATGACCGCTCCGCCTCCACTCTGTGTGTGGAGAGGGAGATGTCAGAGCCCCGCTGCTCTCTATGGGGGAATCGGATGAGAGCGGACCTCCTGTCCGATCTCATCCAATCCGATTTCATCCAATCCGATTTCCATCTGTCCGGATTTCACGGACAGGATCGGATGCGGATGGCAGCGGGTGTAAGCGGAGATGTCATAGGGATGCATGGGGGATCCGATCAGATCCGCCTAAAAAACTGACAGGCGGATCTGATAGGATCATCCGTGTAAAAGGAGCCTTAATGTGTGTGGCAGTAATGTAATTTAGCCCTAAAACCTTCCTTGTGTTGTGGATGGACTGGGCAGCCAATCAGATTTCAGTTAATAGGTATGGTGAGTTTGCTCAGCCGTAACACATGTTCATTTGACTGCAGTCTTTCCGATTATGAGTAGAGCAGATGTTAAGAACAGAGCTGATCTCACACAGAACTGCATTATAGCCACTATGTTGTTGATAGTTTAGTATCTTTCTGCTTTTCTTTAAAATGGTTGTAAACCTCAGACATGAAAGATGAACAAAACATATCTCTCTATAGTGTTTGCTTGTCTCAATTAACCACTTTAAGACCGGAAGGATTTGCCCCCTTAATGACCAGGCCACTTTTTTTCAACTTGGCACTGCGTGAATTTAACTGACAATTGCGCATTTGTGCGACACTGTACCCAAACGAAATTTACGTCCTTTTTTTCCCACAAATTGAGCTTTCTTTTGGTGGTATTTGATCACCTGTGCGATTTTTATTTTTTGCGCTATACACAAAAAAGTGGGACAATGGGACAATTCTGAAAACAAAATCAATATTTTTCACATTCTGCTATATGACATTCCCCCCAAAAAAAATTAAAAATCAAAATTTTTAAACATTTTAGGCCAATTTGTTTTCTGCTACATATTTTCGGTAAAAAAAAAAAAAAAATCGCAATAAGCGTATTTTGATTGGTTTTTGCATCTACTAACTACGGGAAAGATTTATGTAATTTTTATTGTTTTTTGTTTTTTTACTAGTAATGGCGGCGATCTGCGATTTTTTGCGGGACTGTGGACATTTTTGACACTTTTGGGGGGACCAGTGACATTACTACAGTAATCAGTGCTAAAAATATGCACTGTTAAAGTTAACCACACTTCAGAGAGCTAAAACAGAAGCAGGTATGGCGCTTCCTAATATATACAGATACTATCTCGCTGGACAACTTAAACATCTCACAGGATGGATAGTACCAGTAACACTACAGATGGTAGAATCACACCTGGCTCATGTTTTACAAATCGATAATTTACTTATAGCCCTAGAGGCACCTTTGAATAAATTAAAATATAAGCAAATACCAATGTTAACATTAGCTCGTACAATATGGAGAGAGGCAAAACGTATAGAGGGAAACACACAAATAAACATGGATCTCCCACTATGGCGAAACCCAATGTTTAATCAACTGAAACAATTGGTAGAGTATCAGTTCTGGGAACAAAAAGGGATATCAGTCCTTGCAGACGTATATGACATAACACATATGTACTCTTTTTCAGATATACAAATGAAATATGATATACCACATGCCTCATTATATAGATACCTACAGTTGCGACATGCGTTACAAGCGCAATTTGGAGTTTTGGGACCTGGGATCTCTGGATATCCAATGATTGGTATCCTTAGGTCCCAGGGCCCTAAAGGATTAATCTCTAAATTATATGCACATTTAACCAGGGTTAATTCAGGAATGAATCCCTTGGCAATAAGAACAAAATGGTAGGAAATAATTCCCAATTTAACTGATGAAGATTGGAAAGAAGCCTGTTCATCCCATTTATATGTATCGCCAGCAGCAAACAATAGGTTAATACATTTTTATATGCTACATCAATCATATCTCTCTCCAAGTAGACTTTATGCAATGCAAAGCATTGCATCTCCTAAATGTTTGAGATGCAGTGCTAAGCGGGCAGACTTTATATATATTATGTGGTTTTGTCCAGTGATATCAAGATTCTGGCAGGAAATAATTCAAATATTATCCTCTGTCCTGAATATGCCTGTACCTTTGACCCCAGAAACCTGTTTGCTGGGTATATTAGATGAAATAACATGGTCTAGATATCACAAGATAATGCTTAGAGAAACGCTGTTTATGGCAAGGAAAACAATCACAGTTAAGTAGATTCAAGTGAAGCCCCCTGTTGTTAAGAACTGGATAAGAGCGGTACCATTTGAAAAAGTATTGTATATGCATAGAGGATGCTCAACGAAATATAATAAAATTTGGGATAATTGGAGTCAATCAACATTAACCAATGGTTGAATATAAGGAGATAACTAAGAGGATATAGAGCAGGGGTGGGGAACCTACGTCCCGGGGGCCGCATGCGGCCCTCGAAGTCATTTGGTCCGGCCCCCCGTGCAGCTGAGTCTGTGTCTCTCAGCTTATCTGTCAGAACGGAGCCAATGCTTCCTGTATAGTTCCGGCTCTGTTCTGACAGTCTGAGTGAGTCACAGGAAGAGTGATATCAAATGCACTCCGCCCGTGACCAATACAGGAAACATCGATCTCTTCCTCCAGTGCGGCGCCGCTGCTACCCAGCATTTCCCACCAGCAGCAAACACAGCAGTACCAGCCAGAGCCAGCAGTACCAGCCAGAGCTAGCAGTATTCACAGCAGTATAAGCCAGAGCCAGCAGTACCCACAGCAGAACCAGCAGTACCCACAGCAGTACCAGCCAGAGCCAGTAGTACCCACAGCAGTATCAGCCAGCAGTACCAGCCAGCAGTACCCACAGCATAGTACCAGCCAGCAGTACCAGCCTGAGCCAGCAGTACCCAAAGCAGTACCTACAGCACAGTACCAGCCTGAATCAGCAATACCCACAGCAGTACCAGCCAGCAGTACCCACAGCACAGTACAAGCCAGCAGTACCAGCCTGAGCCAGCTGTACCCACAGCAGTACCAGCCAGCTGTACCCACCAGCAGTACCAGCCAGCTGTACCCACCAGCAGTTCTTTTCAAAACTTACCACCACAAAGTCTACCGCGCTCCAGACTGACCGACGCAAACCTGGAAAACCAGTTGCGAGTAGCAACATCATCAATACCAGCTAACCTCACACACCTCACCAAAGAGAAGCAGTTGCAGCCATCACATTAGGGGTGAGTTAATTACCTTTTTGACCAAATACAACAGGCACGTTTTTAAGTTGATCATTTTGTACGGCCCCCAAATGATTTTATAAATACCCAAATGGCCCTTGGCAGAAAAAAGGTTCCCCACCCCTGATATAGAGGGATGCACATAGTATGATGAGGAAATAAATCTATGAATGCAATGGAGCAAGGGGTTGGGGCACACCGGGACAACGGCGATCAATTAAGCTAAATGGATATACCTTGGCATAAAGAGATTATGAATACTAAGTAAACAGATAATTATTTGGATATTGTATAATTTTTTTATTTTATATTGTTTTGTCCCTTTGTTGAAAGGACGTTTGGAATGTTCGTTTTTATGCACATATTGAAATAAAAAGAATTAAAAAAATAAAAATAAAATATGCACTGTTACTGTAATAATGACACTGGCAGGGAGGGGGTTAACATTGTGGGTGATCAATGGGTTAAATGTGAGCCTAGGGGAGTGAACTGTGGGGGTTGTGGCTTGTAGACTGACCATAGAGACCTGTAATCCTATGATCATAGAGACCTGTAATCCTATATAGAAGGATCATAGGAGCTCTATGATCATTCCAGGGAGAAGAATGGTCAGCTGTGTTTACAACAGCTGACCGTCCTTCTCTCTCAGCGGGGAGCAGTCGCGGGTGTCAGACGGCAATTGGAGCCACCTGCACCTGCGTCAGCTTCCCCGCTGACGAGTAGGGGCAGGAGCTTGCCGCCGGCGGCACGCACTCGCCCCCCTAGCCTCCTGCTGGCAACCGCTGTACAGTTACGGTGATTTGTGCCGGAGCGCATCAGCAGCGGGTGGTCGTAAAGAGGTTAAAAGTATTAGGTTTCATTTCTGTCTGCTGTTTTGTTGCTCTGCTATCAGCCTGAATTACTTCTGACAATATTTACTGACATCAAGAGAAAAATGGTGACAGGGGAAGGACCTTCAGCTGATTGACGGCCTCAGCTCTGTTCCTGTGTGCTGTGTGAAAGGGGGTGTGTCCCTTCCCTCCAATCAGCTCTCAAAACTCTCCTCACTGAGCTCTGCAGAGTATAATTTCAGCTCTCTGTTCCCTTTTTTTTAATCTGAACTCTTAGACAAGCTTTTAAATTCAGCACCTGTAGAGAAGAGAAGACTGCAGATAGACAGGTACAACTAATGTAGGAGGATTTATTTAATCTCTAGTGTACCACCTGGAAATGGTCCCATCACTGGGTATATAGTATGTAAGGGTTTAAAACAACTTCATATAGTACATTTTACTCCTGAAGCCACCTTGGGTTGTGTCATCTGAAGATGGAGTAGTGCCCTGTGTGCAGGGGGACTTGTTTTTTCAGGAGTAGTGCAAGTTTTCCTGCCTTTTACTCCCCAAGCCTGCCTTTTTACAGTGTATGTAATATGAGCTTCCAGTGAAGACCATAAGTGGCCATGACAACTGTCACCATTACAAAGCCCATTCAGAGCAATGACATATATTTGATGCTGGAGCAAGTGTATGTAAACAGGAAGTACTGCAGGCTATCCGCAGTAAGGATTAGCCTGGGGTCAGGTGCCAAATCTAAAACCCACTGAAGTCATTGGGAGCCACATGTTAAAAACAGTAATGACAATTTTCTAGGCTAATAAGCAAGGGATTGTAAAACAAAGGGCATGGAGGACTGGGCACCGCCCTGGGGGATCTCAAAGGAAAACAAAATGTAAAAGTAACATTTAGGCCTCATGCACACAGGGCGTTTGAAAAAACGAGCTGCAAATCCAGTTCTGACGCCAGAAATAAGCAGCTGTAAAAACGTGCTTTAAGAAGCCTTTTGTATTGGCGTTAACGCATGTTTTAGCCACGTTTACCAGCATTAGCATTTAGCCCTCTTCTGTTTTCCAACCTCAAATCCAACTACTACAGCTTAAAACGTCTGACATGGCCTAACGCCTTTATCAGCGCCAGGCGTTTTTACAGCTTAACGCTGCTGCTCCAGAATACACTGGCCATGGGTTATCTTTACAGATTGAAAACGCCTATGGCACCTGCAGCTCCTAAAAGCCTGTGTGTACATGAGGCCATAGAATAACATGGAGGGGCGTTTTTAAGCTGCAAAAAAAAAAAAAATCTGATGCTTCTAATAGCAGCTGTAAAAAGCCCTGTGTGCATGAGGCCTTCGTATGGAAGCTTTAGGTGAAAGATTAAAAATTCCTTCAAATGACATTCCTGGGGCTGCACTTAAACTGCCTGTGAAGTGATGCATCTGTACAATGTACAATATATACAACTTACTGTAACTGACTTTAGGGCTCCATTTATATCTGCGTTTTCTGTGAAAAACGTGCCAGCAGACATGCTAAGCTCAATGGCCAAAAGGGTTCAGGAGCTTCTTTGGTGCGTTTGGAGCACATGAGGACATGCCCTACGCATGTGGAAAACACTTGAAAAAGCACACGTTCATGCGTTTCTAATATGTGAATGCAGCCTTACAAAATATTTGCAGCCTAAAATAATGACAGCTCATACATATATACCAGACCTTTATGTAGAATTGGGGATTTACCACTTGGGGACTGCCTACCGCAGATATACTGCAGCAGAGTGTTCCCCCTGTGTCGGATCACGTACATTTGCATGATCCTGCTGTGCTGCCATTCGTTGCAGCTGATTGGCTGAGTAAATGACAGAAGAGAGCTCTGTGTTGGTCAACCACTGGACTTTATAAATGGCGTCTCGCAAGGCTAAGGTCTTGCTGCCCTAAAGGACTGGGGCAGTCCAACAATACTGCAAACAAAAACACAAAAAAAGGGCGCACCGACCTAGCGCATTATCCTCAATATAGGCTTTATTATTAAAACATAAAAATGGCTACTCACAAAGGCAGGTGAAAATCAATCACATCAGACTCATGAACTTGAGTATCAGAAGTAGTCCATACAGGTGTCCATAGTCTCATTAGGATAACGGCTGACACGTTTCGAGGCATATGCCTCTTCCTCAGAGCCACTTCTGTATCTCTCCTTAGTTGGAATGGGCCTAACCTTGCTGTATAGTCGGTTGTTGGATGGCTGCTCATGCTGCAGTTTGTACTTTGTCATTTACTAAAAGAAAAATCTTTGTCTGCATATGAATGTTCAACTACATAGTCAACCACTCAAGTACTGGAAAGTTTTAACGACCAGACCATTTTTTGCAATACGGCACTGCCTTAATTTAACTAACAATTGCATGGTCGTGCGATGCTGTACTCAAATAAAATTGATGTCCTTTTTTCCCCACAAATAGAGCTTTCTTTTGGTTGTATTTGATCACCTCTGCGATTTTAATTTTTTGCGCTACAAACAAAAAAAGAGCGATAATCCTGAGAAAAAAAAAATATTTTACTTTCTGCTATAAAACATTCCCAATAAAAAAAAAATCTAATTTTTTCATTATTTTAGGCCAATTTGTAAATAAAATCCCAATAAGTGTATATTGATTGGTTTGCACAAAAAGTATCGCGTCTACAAATTAGGAGGAAGATTTATGGGATTTTTTTTTACTAGTAATGGCGGCCTCTGCGATTTTTAGCAGGGCTGCGACATTGCGGCGGACAGATCGGACACCTAACTGACATTTTTGACACTTTTTGGGGGGACCAGAGACATTACTACAGTAATCAGTGCTAAAAATATGCACTGTTACTGTAAAAATGACACTGGCAGGAAAGGGGTTAATGAATGAAGGAATTGGTCGCACACCACCAGGAATTTGATAGAGAAAAAGTTATTTTATTTGTGCATATACAGGTACAAGGTACAGCAGAATGGATATGGTAGAAGCGTTTCACACTAATTCACATGCTTGTTGTGGTAGTGAACAAGCGCGTGAATTTGTGTCAAACGCGTCTACCATATCCATTCTGCTGTACCTTGTGCCTGTATATGCACAAATAAAATAACTTTTTCTCTATCAAATTCCTGGTGGTGTGCAACCAATTCCTTCATTCTATTTGGGGTGGCGAACCGGGGTCAACACCCACCACGGATCGTGAACACAGACCCATCTGAGCGGTGTTATTTTCCTTCACCCAGAGAAGGGGTTAACACCAGGGGCGATCAAAGGGATAAATGTGTCTCTGGGGGGTGCTTTATAACTGTGTGGGGGGTGGGCTCAATTGAACACAGAGACCTGTGTTCGTAAATAGGAGGAACACAGGATCCCTGTGTTCATAACTGACAGAACAGTGGCCTGCTGTGTTTTCATTGGCAGACCTCCGTTCTGTCTCCATGGGGAGCCATCGCGGGTGCCCGGTGGACATCGCGACCGCCGGACCCGCTGATTGGCTAACCACCTAGCCCAGTGATGGCAAACCTTGGCCCCCCAGATGTTTTGGAACTACATTTCCCATGATGCTCATGCACTCTGCTGTGTATGTGAGCATCATGGGAAATGTAGTTGCAAAACATCTGGGGTGCCAAGGTTTGCCTTTACTGACTAGCCAATCGGCGCATGCCTGTGCCCACACTAACTGCTACATGAAGCGAAGTGCACGTATGTCGTTTCACGTAACAGAGCCGACCTGCCGCCGTATGACTACGGCGGCTGGTCGGCAAGTGGTTAAATTAAGTCTGAAAAAGACTTAGCTCACATTTTAATAAATTTTTTTCAGTGACTGCTATTGAGATGGAGAAAAAAGGATTATAGTACATAATGCCCAAAGATGAGTATATGGTTCTGTTAGACGGAAGGGATGTGTGTTTGTGGGGGTGGGAAGGGGGTGCAGTGAGAATATATTCACATTGAGCTGTAGCTTTGCTGAAGTGTGAGAATAACCTGGGCTTGGCACAGATGAGTCATTAGGCAGACAGATTGTCAGAATGCTATGTCATGGCTTCAGAAAAAAAGGGAAATGTACCTCTATAGACTTTATTATACACAATATTTTTCAGCTGGCTTTTAACTTTAAACATTGCCACTGATCTATCATTTTTTACAAGGGGTGTAAATGTAGTTTGATGGTTACATACTGCTTTAAAAACCTATATTTCAGTTATAGGATATTATGTGGGGCATGTTATTTCCATTTCGGTGAATTGCTTATGTTGATGTAGCTATACATATGGCCCTCAATGTTCTGTGATGAGAAAGAGGGACATATATATATATATATATATATATATATATATATATATATATATATGTTTTAAATACAGAGCATGTAGTTAAAGGAGACAGCCCCGCCGCACCCCCAGTGGTGTTAAAAAGCAGAAAATGATTGATTAACCTCTTAAGTATTTTTTTTTTTTTAACTACTACTTTTTTTAAACTAGCTATTCAAAATAGCAAATGCAAAAAGTTAAAGCTGGGGCCAACAACCTTTTTTCACATTAAGGCTCTATTCACATCATCCCGGATCATGTGCGATCCCTGTCACTTGCAATGGCACCCCAATTCCTGCACCTTAACGTGGTTGTAAAGTCAGAAGATTTTTCATCGTAATGCATTAAGATAAAAAAACCCTCTGTGTGCAGCAGCACCCCTAATACCCTCCTGAGCCCATCTCCATCCAGCGATGTTGTCGGAGAGAGTCGGCTGCCCGGGACTCCCATCCTCATTGGCTGAGGCAGCAGCAGAGAGCCATTGGCTCCTGCTGCTGTCAATCAAAGCCAGTGAGCCAATGAGGAGAGAGGGGTGGGGCCTAACTGCTGCTCTGTGACTGAATGGACACACGGAGCAGCGGCTCAGGTGCCCCCATAACAAGCTGCTTGCAGTGAGGGCACTCGCCAGACGGGAGGGGCCAGGAGAGCAGAAGAGGGACACGAGAAGAGGAGGATTGCAACTGCACAGAGCAAAAAATGAGACTTTACAATAACTTTGAGACCTCAGGTCAGTTCCAATTCCTGCACCTTCACACCTCAAACCAGGCCCAGTTCCTGCACCTTCAAGCCTCAGATCAGCCCCAATTACTATACCTTCAGAGCTCAAAGCAGGCCCAGTTTCTGCACCTTCAGGCCTCAGATCAGCTCTACTTTATGCACCTTCAGACCTCAAATCAGACCCAATTATTGCACCTTGAGGCCTCAGATCAACTTCAATTCCTGAACCTTCAGACCTCAGATTATTCCCAATTTCTACACCATTAGAAATGTAGGGGTTTTAAATCCATACATGCCTAATCTGCAGCTTGTAAAGTAAGCAGGCGGTCTTCCTTATGTAACGTCTGCAGCTGCAAACATGCCTATGCAGCTAATAGGAGTAGCACCAGCACCTGAACAGCAGTGACCTCAAGCAGGCTTTTCTGAAATGTCATGGAGCTTGGAGGGCTACTGGCACCTTGTGAGCTGTCAATTACACCTATGGCAGTGGCGCTTTTTTTTATAAGGAGCAGGAACCCACTGGAGTATTCTCTAGCAGGCGGATCTGAGCCTGCTGTCATGCCAAATGAAGATCTTCCGCTTGCCAGTGAAAATGCTGTTGCATGCCTGCCCTGACACCCTTTCCATACATATGTTTGCATCCATGCGCCCCCTGTGTTGGCTTGGCTTCATGCACCTTGCGTGAGTATATATTCTTTTTTCTTGCCTCAGTTTTTGTTTTTCTATATTCTTTTAATTGCCGCCTTAAGTATTGTGGTCCCACAATACAGCCTGTAAATGTTGTCCGTTTTAAGCCCATTGTACCCGCCCAGCCTTGTGCTGGCTATTTATAAATTTGCTAAGCTCTTTTGGACTATGCAACTGCACTTGAGAAAAGAGCATGCACTCCCTGGGAGGCTCCTGCACATGCTCCGAAACGCGTCGTGCGATTGGCTGCTGGACTATCAGCTTTGGAGGAACAAAGGAACAGAGAAGTGCCCTGAGGCCTCTGGCCTTTCAGCCACACGGAACTTCGGCTCACCACGCTTCTCCCTCCTGCACCATCTCCTGCGTGACCCCCTTGGAGCCATAACACCTGTACATGGACCCCAATGTTCCTGTAGACCACTTTACAGATCAGCTTTTTTGATATCATTCTAAATGTGAGCATTTTTCTTGCACCTGCCTGATTCATTTTAATTAAAGTGATTACACTTAGAGGTGCTCTGCTTTTTGTTTTTATTCCTATGTTACAGAGTTGAATTCTCTCTGCAGCTGAGCTGGCCCCGGGTGTCATCCATCCCTGCTATAACCTTCACCTTTTTAGTGACTATGCATGAACTCAAAACCCCTTGATGCTATATAGGTATGTGTTATGGGCCAACTTTTATCCTATTTAGGAGGATAAGTGAATGGTTTAGTGCCCTTTTGGTAATTAAATTGTACATTTTTGGAGAGGTCTACACATCAGCCCAAATAGAGGCAAAGCTGAGGAGAAAAAAGGGGACTGGGAAATTTTATTGCAAAAGAGAGACAATGCCTCCAAATAAGAGAAACTGGGGAGCTATACATAGGTATGACATGATAGTTAAAGGGGTGTGCAGTGGTGCTTGGGAAGCGATGGGGAAAAGCAGTGGGCAGATAAAAATCTGGGGCTATGGATTATTAAAACAAAACAAAAAAAAAGCTCAGATCAAAACATGGAGGCTAATGGCAATGGGCAAAAAAGGAACCCCAGATAGATTAATGTTTAAAATAATGACCTTAAGGATAAATGATTCATGCATAAGAATAAATGGACATAAAAAAGTAAACCATAAAACAATAGGGAGTATATATGAAAGTATATGGGGAAAAAGTCAGTAAAGAGTTCAATAGTAAAGGGTTAAAATGTCTTTGCTGATTCTACCCTCAGTGTGTACAGCCAGCTGACAGGGAGGAAGTAGCTCCATTACAAGAAAGCAGGGAGACACAGCAGTGCTCATCTGAGTGTAGTATGATTAGTAAAGTTCATTATAATATAATGCAATTAAAAAAATGGCAACCCACAAGAAGTAAAATGTATACAGGCATGTCACATCGGTTGGCCTTTCTGTACAATCCCAATCATGGTAGAGTGTGGGTTTGGGCACTGGTTTGTCAACTCTGGTAGTTTCCAGGGCTCAGAGTAAATCCGAGAGTCACGTCCTCTTTAGCTGTGATGTAAATGGGTAGGGGTATGGAGGGCCGTCAGGCGCGTTGTGAACATGCGTGCTCCTTCTTTAGGCAGTGAATATCCCATGCTGGTGTGGGGTTGTATTTATGCTGCTTGAATGGAAGCTGAGATTGATATTGAGAGATAATAGTTATTGTGGCGCCATCTACTGGTGGCACCTGTTCTATAGGAAAAAAACACAATGATATATATAACTCTATATACATGGGCTGTTTATGTCTAATAGTGGTTGCTTACTCAGGAGGATCAAGATGGGACAATATTGACCATAAGCCATAAGGGTCCTGTAAAAAATAAGTATAAAGGAATTGGTATATATTGTAATGAAAAGGTAGATCGTAAAAAAAAATATGAGTAATAAATGTATGTGTGCGTATATATATTTATACACAATGGAATCACAGACATGCAGAAGTTCATATGTGCGGAGGCTACAATTACACATTTACATATGACTGGTGCTTGATACAAGATCAGGTTACCGTGAATGGTGTATTTGAATTTGGTGGGATATTGGCATCCAAACATTCCTGGATGGGGCCTTTTGGGGAAGAATAATGGTGTATAGAGTTGGGGATTGTTTTTTTAAAGAACCGAGTTGACTTCTAGGTCCTCGTTTAGACCCCATAGTGCCATGGGTACCTAGAGTGTAGATCCAGTATGTTTCTCTGGCGCAGAGTCACCCAAAACACTCTGCTGTTGGGAGGCTCTTTGTAATGCTTTCTATTACCCAGACTCTGAGTCCAGCAGATGATTGTTGATGGAATTCCAATAAGTATTTAGCGAAAACTGAAGTCTGACTGTCCACAGCTCGCCTGTGAGCAATTTTGCTCCAAATAATGCGGGCTTGTCTGTACGAGATCTTAGGCTTGTCTGTGATAGTGTCAGTTAGCAGCTGCCTGCTCTGCCCCCTCTTCGCTCACTGAAGCGCTTGGCTGAGAGGTTGAGCCGGGTGCCGGTCCAGGCATATGGGCGGATGCCGACTCTGCTGAAAATGGGTAACAGGAGTGCAAAACAAACTGCATTACTGTGATCCACAGGAGAAATACAACCAAACAAGCTTTGGCTGTACTTCTCCTTTAAGTCCTCTACATCCCTGTTACATCTAGCGCATATGGGGGTCAGGGAGTATGCCCATGGACTGTAGCCTGAGTGGGGTACGGTGGACTCTTAATAGAATGTATAATTGTAACCGTCTCTGTGAGACGTTAAGAGAGCACCCTCGTGCTGCCTCCAGAGCCTCCTTGCATTGGTCTTCCAGGATATTGCCTAAGTCCCTCTCTCACCTTTCACATGCGAAGCTAGGGAATTTCGCCAGATCTACCCTCAGGAGAATAGCATAGCAGTTGGAAATAAAACCCTTGGTAGAATGGGACTGCTACATATAGATACTGTATATGCTACCCATAGATCTGGGTCGGTGACATCTCAGAGGACCCCAGAGACCGCTGAGCATTCATTGTGTGTTTCAATTGTAAATAAACATGAACATAGAGGGAATGCCATATCTAGACTGCAATTATGCAAAGGAGAATAAATAACCATTAGTCATGATATGTTTGATATGCGTCACCCCAAACCCCGCCACCCAGCCGCATGCTATAACTTGACCAACTTAGGGTATGTTTGGTAATTCCAAATAGGACTGTAACCTTTTGTAGTTGTTTAGCTTTCTCCCATATTTTGTGTGTAAGCCTCAAAGTTGGATACTGTTTATTTGGTTTGGAAAAAGGCTGCGCCTCTAGACCCTCAGCTAAAGTATTGGCCCCACTAAACTGCAACATTGCAGATAGCGTGGAGTCATGAGTTCTACTCAGTCAATTTTTAAAAAATTTACTTTTGTCAAGCCAGGTGGTGCTTAGAGGAATTGGCTGAAATTCAAGCAATCTATGGCCACATTCTTCTCAATCTCATGTCTGTAGCAGACACATGCTAATGTTCAGGAAATGATCTATGTTGTAGCCAAATTATCTTAAGCCTTGTAAACACGATGAGAATATCGCATGAATGATTGTCTGTTTTCTTTTTTGCATGCTAATCTCATATCAAAAAAATACGACAGAATACAACTTCGGAAGTGATGTAATGTGTTATATTGTATTGTAATGTAATCTTTTGTTTCCGGGCATGCGTGGTCTTGGTCTTCTGATTTTTTTCAGACGAAGACTGTACTAAGTAAACCAAAGTTATACTTTCTGGTATTGTGGGGCAAAAGTTTTCGTGTTTGTCCATTATAAAACTTTTGCATGAACTGTCATGACCGGCTCTTGAAAGCTGTGCACTAACAATCAGATTATTGTACAATCGCTTTGAAAGTAGTATTTTCATCTGATTTTCTGATCGTGTGTTATAGGCATTATGAACAGATTATCATTGGGGACAAGGTGCTTTGGGCAGAGACCCCCCTGCCCCAAAGCAGCCTCCCATGTTGAGGGCATGTGGCCTGGTATGGTTCAGGAGGAGGGGTGCTCGCTCCCCCGCCCCTTTCCTGACCTGCCTGGCTGCATGCTCCGATAAGGATCTGCAAAGGATTTTGGGGTTAACCCCACTGTTTTTTTTTTTTTAATTTTGGCATGGGGTTTCCCTTAAAATGCATGCCAAACCCAAAGGACCTGGTATGAACTGGGGGGGGGGGGGGTAGGCCCATGCCATTTTTGTATTTCTGGCAATGGTATTGTATTGCTGGCCATTTATTATTTTTTTTTCTTTATAAATGTCAGTTTTGCTGCAGCAGGTTCTATACATGGTACAGATGTGTCACTTTACAGGCAGACTAAAGGGACCCCTCAGGCACTATATTTAAAGAAATTTAAAATTTTTATTGTTTCACTTTAGGCATCATTAAAATCACTACTCCTGTAAAAACTATCTTTTTTAAAAACAATTTTGCATTTATACATGTTCCCCCAGGGCAATACCCAGGCCCCATACCCTTTTTATGGCATATAAGCCTTCAAATATAAGCCTGGGGACTGTTGATCTTTCAATTTCGGGTCCCTTTGACTTTAATAGAGTTTGCGGCTCGTATGCAAACTTTTTACATGTTTGGGAGTTCTGGTGCGAACCGAACAGGGGGGTCAGCCCTACTCTACTAGGCATTAGGTAGCCTCCTGACAGTCATTAGAGCTTTATAACTTCCCTTCTTCATCAAGCATAGAAGGATTAGCATAGAAGAATTAATTTTTTTAAATGATCACGTGAGTGCTTTGTTTGGGTCAGTGTAGGGTAATTGTAGTGGGCTTTATAAATTAAAATGAACCAGAGTTTTCTTAATAGTAATTAGCAGTCTACTTAACAATTTTACTTCTTGCACAATTTGATTTAAAGTAAGCGTTTAATACGTTGTTTTTCCTAATATTTGCTGAAGTAAGCAAGCCAGATGCATAGTTTATATTGTAAGAAAACAATTTTGAGATAATGACATGATTCTGTTTGTAGTAATTATGCTACTAATATAGGCATATTCAAAGCTGAACCACAGACATCAATTAATGCAGTTACATATTCATTAAAAATTGTATTTTTCATGCAATCAGCATAAGTATCCAAATCAGTTTTGATATCAGCCTTCTTATTCCTTGCACAACAAAATTTAGACTGGGATGCACAGCACCATGAGCCAAAATGTTTTTGCCGCATGTGATGACAGGGTACATGCTGTTAGGAGGAGAGAGTGGAGTGAGCAAAGTGATGACCTCTTCAGTGTGCTGCTGGTCCTTTCTTGTCCGGTTAGCAGGTTAAGAGCATATTCTTTACTGAGCTTTGCTGTTTTGCTGCAGTAAAGATAGAGGACCTATTGCTTTAAGGCTGGGTTCACTCTTAATTGGGTGCGGCTCACAGCAGGGGTCAGGTGCGTCCCTGTTCTTTGTTTCAGGGACGAATCAGGCCTGAATTTTTGCCTGAATGCAGACCTGAAATGGAGCCAAAGATACCCAGCACCCCGGCACAATTTGCTCTGCAGCAGCCACAGAAACGTGTGAACTGGCTCCATTGAGAGCCGGGCACATTCTCCTGTCATGCCAGTTGGATGCAGGTTTCCCCGCATCCAATTCACAATAGTGTGAATCCAGCCTCAACCTGTGGTCTCCAAACTGCGGCCTGAAGGCCTGATGTGGCCCTTTTGCCTGTCTTTATCTGGCCCTTGAGGCACTACTTCTGCCACTGATACAAGGCACTCTTCCTTCCACTGACACCAATGATGGGACATTGAATACTTCCAATGACACCAGGCATTTTCTACTCCCACTGGCCACAGTCAGGCCTTCCTAAAGTCTAAGGGACAGTGAATTGACCCTTTGTTTAGAAAGATTGGAGACTCTTGCTTTAAACAGTGATATCAATATGATTTGTGAACATTCCCACAGGAGCAAAGAGCAGAAGCGTGACATCATGAGTGTGCTGCTTTTCTTTCATTGTCTCGTCATGGGCTAGGATGAGTTTTAGACGGGTTGGCATATATGCTTACATCTCAAGATTGGCTGAGAAGATATATAAAAAAAAAAATCTTTGGCAAACAAGATAGTTCACTTGTGTAGCACCCTACAGGTAGGTGCTATTAAATGTATAGTGGGCCTTGTCTGCCTAACAGCAGGGCCATGATTTCTTTTAGTTAGGGTGTCATGGGTTCCAGATGTGTTTGGTGAAGGGGGAGTCTCCCCACTGGCTCCTGTGAGAGGCTTCTCATAGGGTAGTGGAGGAAGCCCAATCAGGGGACACATTCAAGGTTGTAACTACCCCAGAAGGCAGATTATGCCGCAAAGGATTCCGGGAGCGGATATAGGTTTAGGGGAAGTGCGTGACACAGTGTCTTTGGCGGGAGCAGAGTCCCAGGAGGGAGAGAACGTCTGTCTCTCCTCCTGTCAGAGGAATCGGATGTCTCGGGGGCTGCCTGAGAATCCATAGAGTGCTGAGTTGAGCTGAGGGGATCCGGTGTGCCGAGAACCAGCGGAGAGCAAGAGGGGTCCAGTCCCAGGAAAGCCTACACAGGTTGTGAGTACTGAGGATTGCCTCCTAAAGCCAGAGGGGACCACTCCGGAAGAGGTTCTAGGATCCAGTGTCAGCTAGCTGAGGAAAGGGTGTACCTAGGTTGAGGACCCTGAAGTTACCAAGGGGAACTCCGAAGAGTTCAAGGTTAAAGGGGGCACCTGCAGTTTGGGCCCTGGATTTTACAGAGTGTCAGTTGAGAGTTGCAGTCATACAGGAACCTACATCAAACTACCTCAAGCCAGTGCACAACTGGGGGGAAGTAGCCAGTGACTTTGCAGTACAGCAGTGTCAGTAGTTCTATAATCCACAGTCCTGGATCTTAAAGACTTAAAGTCGAGGATTCAGCACTTCTATCAAGTTACAGTGTGTTCTGAGAGTCAGTGAGCGATGGCTAGCGTCGGCTGGCGTCAAGGCAGCACTAACAGACATTTTTCCTGGATAAAGTCCCAAGTGTATTTAGTTGAGCCTAAGGAGTATCCCACTCATTCCCTTCTCCCATCCCCTTATCTACAATAAAACCACAAAACAAAGATGCCGGAGTTGTCAATGTCTCAGTTCTCACACCCAGGGTCGCAGCTCACATGGGCTGGAGAGCTAACCGGTAACAATGGCAGACCCACATCAGGCCACAGGCCTGGAAACCTTGCTACATATGTACGTATTTCAGCTGTATAGTTAGAATTTGTTCAGCTTGAAATGATCCCTTCATAAAAAAAGGCTAAATAAAAAGCAATTTTACCCTGCAGAAGTTTTAAATACCCCGCTTTAAATAATTTATCTGTGCTGTTAGAGACAATACGGAAGTATTATTGTCTTACAACATTCAGCTGGCAGTGCGTGTACAGATTGCAGGCAGGCTTCCTACCTATACTCTCAAACAGTGCTGAAAAAATGGAGAAGTATTTACTGCTGGCATTGTCACGTATCTGAGCCTGACTAGTTTTTTGAGAATCTTCTATCAATAGGCAGGTAAAATGGTGCCATGAATAGTTATTACAAAGTACCTACAGGGGTTGGCCTAATGCAAAACAACAGTCTATGAGAGGTACACTTTATGATAAGGAATGTAGTCACTGGTTGGATGGTAATCTAGCTGAAACCATATTCTTCATTTTTAATTAGCAATATCAGACATTTCCTATATCAAGCTATTGAATCTCTATAAAATATTACTGAAGATACACTTCACTACTAAGTTTTCATATGTATAGACTTTTAGGATTTGGTTTGAGAAGATATGTTTTACAGTTCAAGCTCTAGAAAAGTAAAAGTATAGTTCTAACGTTCTGTTCTTGTAAAGCAGAACTTCAATAATAATATTATAGATCCATCACCATTAATATATCAACAAATGTATTTGAAAATGTAAGTACCTGAATTTGACCTGGGATTAGCTTCTTTCAGTCTGCATAGTAGGGCTCGTGTGTGCGTGAAAGAAGCAGTACAAGAAGCCAATCAGTACATGATAAATAGCAAGTTTGATAAAAGACCACATAAAAGAGTTTTTGCCAGAAAACAAACATTTAGGCAATATATAGCATGAGTTCAAGAAAAAGAAAAGCTTTATAAATTTTGTTTAATTTATTCATCAATAACATAGAGGACAGAATCAGTAGCTTAATCTCAGTTTTCGTGGATGACCTCATGGTAGGCACTGTCAGTACAGTAGAGGAATCTGTGCAACGGTGTAAGACTGAAGATAGGGCTGGAAATCAGCTTTAATCAACAAATTAAAATAATTTCCTACTGAAATTGGTGTCATGTGTTGTGCTGTGCCCCAGCTTGTTAGACCATGCATTTAATATAAACACAATACAGATATTTAGGTCACATGTATAGGGCATAGTGTCAGACTTAAAAAGTATGTTTTCGTTTAGTTGGGGAATGCATTTTCATATTGGTCATGGGGTGTTTTAACTTTGCATGCATAAGTAATCTAATAAAATGAATGGATGAATCATGTAATATGTATGACAGTGGCAAGACATATCTCTTTTCATGGTATGGATGGTTAGACATGTCTGCTTGGTTTGACTCCCTTGAGTGTCAGTACACAGCAGGGTTGTGTCTTTATCACTCATTATTGTGCTATATTTATGTACACTTTTTGTATGCTATTTTAAATTTTTTACTATTGTCAATCAATTGCGGTATATTAACCAGTTCTGGACCGGAAGGATTTACCCCCTTAATGACCAGGCCATTTTTTGCGATTTGGCACTGCATTACTTTAATGGACAATTGCGCAATGCCATACCCAAATAAAACTGATGTTCTTTTTTCCCACAAATAGATCTTTCTGTTGGTGGTATTTGATCACCTGTGTGATTTTTATTTTTTGCGCTATAAACAAAAAAACGCGACAATTCTGAAAAAAAAAAAAGATTTTTCACATTCTGCTATATAACATTCCCAAAAAAAAGAATTTAAAAATCAAACCTTTTCATCCTTTTAGGCCAACTTGTATTCTGCTACATGTTTTTGGTAAAATAAAATTGCAATAAGCGTATTTTGATTGGTTTGCGCTAGAGATCGACTGACTATCGGCAAAGCCGATATATCGAGGGCCGATATGCACTTTCCCCGATATATCGGAATCGGCCACCAAGGTGACTTATATTGCCAATATTTCCGAAAAGTGCTTGTACCGGAGTGATGCCTGCAGCTAGAGGCATCAACCCGGTACTGGCGTCCAGACCGTCGGCTGTCTTGTAATGACAACCGATGCGGCTGAGAAGCCGCTCGGCTGTCATTTCACGGCTCGCCCGGGTCTCCTGTCCCACCGGGAGACCCGGGCAACCAGCCTGCACAGCCGCCGAATAACCGATCAAAGCCGCATTCGGCTCTGATCGGGTCTCCATGTAAAAACCTGGATGTGATGTCATGTGTGACATCACTTTCCGGGTACTGTCTGGCGCCAAATTAAAAAAAATGACAGCATTCAAAAGCCAAACTTGGCGTTTTGAATGCTTTTAAGTGCAGAGGAGGGGTTTGGGGTCTTTTAGACCCCCAGATCCCTCCACAAGAGTACCTGTGAAATAAAAAAAAAAATGTTTGTTTTGTACAAAATATCCGCCAATATCGGCCGATACCGATATGCATTGGCCAAAATATCGGTATCAGCAAGGAAAAAACGATATTGGTCGATCACTAGTTTGCGCAAATGTTACCACATCTACAAACTAGGAGAAAGATTTGTCATTTTTATTTTTTTATTTTTTATTTTTTTACTAGTAATAGTGGCGATCTGCAATTTTTAGTGGGACTGCGACATTGCGGCAGACAGATAGGACCCCTAACTGACATTTTTGACACTTTTGGGGGGGACCAGTGACATTTGAGCCTAGGGGAGTGTTAACTAACTGTGGGGGGAGGCACTTGTAAAGTGATCATAGAGACCTGTGTTCCTACCTATATAGAAGTATCACAGGTGCTCTGTGATCCTTTCAGAGAGAACAACGGTCGGCTGTGATTACAACAGCTGACCGGTGTTCTCTCTCAGTGGGGAGCGATTGCGGGTGCCCGGCGGCAATTGGTGCCACCGGTCCCGTGCATCGGCATCCATGCTGCCTAGTAGGGATGGGCGCGGCGCACGTTCGCCCCCAGGACTGCTCCTGTGAGCCGACGTACCCCCTACGGCGGTTAGCACAGCCAAGCCAGCCTGCTGCAGTAAATCTGCGGCAGGCGGTCGACAAGCAGTAAATTAGGATTCTATAAAGTATATCTAAAGTGAAAACTTCAAATCTCTTTAAAATAAGGAAAAGCTCTTCTTAGACAGATCTCCCAGGAACTAGTGTAACCATTGGAATATTTCTCTTTAAAGCAGTAATACACCCGAAAACCAAGAATGTAGAGTTCAGCTTAGCAAACATTAGATGTGGTGGCTGCATCGTTTTAGGCTTATTTTTCCCCTCTGTTTTCACTTGGGATGGAGCCAGTAATACACCTCCTGCATTAGAGTGGCCCACTCTGGATGAAGGAGCACAGGGGCACCTTATTTTATAAGCAGTTACATCAACAGGTTTTTTTTTTCCATTTTGGAAAAGCTGACCATTGTTAGCCCTCCTGTCAGTGTTAAATGGTTAATCTCATCCTTCTAACTGCTACATCTGTGCAAGAGAGCTTGTTCTTTTGAAAAAACAACAGACTTACTGACCACATAACCGGGTGAAAATAAAAGAAAGAAAGCCTAAAACACATCTAAGTATTGGTAAACTCAAATACAATACAATACAATGTTTGTTTTTAGGTAATTTTTTTTTTCGTGGTGTGTGAAACACACTTAGACTAACACCTGGTGCAAAAAAAAAAAGTGCACAGGGTGTGCGAATGGTACCCCTCCTGAAGAGGAAGGATTCACAGGGCTCCTGACAGGGACTGAGGTACTCACGGGTCCTCCTGGCCAAAACCAGGCAGACCCTGTTCTCTGGGAGGACTGTTGAAACAGCCCACCCCAAGTACTAAGTGGGGCTCCCCCGAAGGGAGACCCCATGAGAGAGGGTAAACTAAGCCAGAAGGCCATATCCACCCCCTCCCAAGTCTTTCAGGGTAGGCCCGAGGACTCACACCCTACTAATTACTTTGAGCAAAGTGCACATGTGCAAGTGACAAACACAAAAAAATACAAACCCACAAATAAAAATGGGAAAAGGGAGGTGGAGAAGTGCTTAAAGTGCCATGGTGTAGTACCATGGCAGGCCCTTCAGTCAGGAATCAAAAATTCCTCTGGTCCCGGCCAAAAGGCCCGGCCCTAGAGGTAGGTGTGAAAAAAGTGTGTAGGTGCAGTGACCAAAGTGCCAAAAAAAATCAGATGAGTTCCCCCCACCTTTGAGAATTAAGGCACCCCTGGCCGAGCCATACCAGGGGAGCATGCACCATGAGCTTTTCTCACAGCCCGGCCTTCGGCCGGATTAGTGCCTCTCCATTCCACAGGAAGGTATCAGAACTTAGGGATCTTAGGGAGAGCCTTGCCTAAAACTGGGGACAAGCACAAGGCCAGATTCAACCCAGGAGGAAAAAGGCTCCACCATTCCCACCTAATTACATCAGAGAAGTACTAACTGCCCCCCCCCCCCCCCAACTGGAAAGGGGATCAGGTTTCTCTCAATAACAACTGATAAGAACAGATACTACACTCGATCTTAGCAAAAAGGCAGAGAAGCGAAAACATAGCTTTTTGCATGCTTCCTCACATAAAAAGTACATTTGTTTAATTACATAGTTACATAGTAGTTGAGGTTGACTAAAGACATCAGTCCATTAAGTTCAACCTGTACAGGTGTGTGTGTGAGTGTGTGTGTGTGTGTGTCAGCGGCCTGATCATTTCCCATAACCCTGAATGTTTTGATCTGTGAGATGCATGTCCAAGAGTCTTTTAAAAGTAGCCATACTCCCTGCAGCTACCACCAATTGTAGAAGAGAGTTCCACATTCTCACCACCCTTACAGTGAAGTACCCCTTACACAGCTTAAGGTTAAACTGCCTCTCCTCTAATCTCATTGTGTGGCCACATGTCTTCTTGCACTCCTTGAGACTAAGTCGTTTTTTACCTATGCTGGGATCGCCATTGAGGTATTTGTAAATCGCTATCATGTCCCCTCTCGGGCGTCTCCTCTCCAAGGAGAATAAATTAAGCGCTTGTAATCGCTCCTCATAATTAAGGTCCTCCAATCCCCTAATTAGTATAGTTGCCCTTCTTTGGACTCTTTCCAGTTCCAACACATCCCTCCTGAGGACTGGTGACCAGAACTGGGCAGAATACTCCAGATGCGGTGGGACCAGTGTTTTATAAAGTGGTAGGATTATAGCTGTATGTCTGGAATACATCTCGTTCCTTATGCATGCTAATATTCTGCCGGCTTTGACAGCTGCAGGTTGACATTGCATGCTATTACTTAGTCTATCTTCCACTAGAACCCCCAAATCCTTCTCCATTCTGGATTCCCCCAGAGGTCCCCCCCCCCCCCAGAGCATAATTTGCGTTTATGATTTTTGCCCCCAAGTGTTATACCTTACACTTCTCTACATTAAACCTCATTTGCCATGTAGTTGCCCACTCTGTTATTTTGTTGAGGTCGTTCTGTAAGATTTCTATATCTTGATGAGAAGTTATTGCCCTGCATATCTTTGTGTCATCCACGAAAACTGAGATTGAGCTACTGATTCCGTCCTCTATGTTATTGATGAATAAAATAAACAAAATGTATAAAGCTTTGCTTTTTCATGAACCCATGCTATATATTGCTTAAATGTTTGTTTTCTGGCAAAAAACTCTTTTATGTGGTCTTTTATCAAACTCTTAAAGTATAGGTAAGGGCAAATTTTTTTTTGTTATTTTTATAGTTTTGGATAGAGTGGAGAGGGATTAGAACACCTGTCAGTTTTTTTTTGTCTGTGCTCCTGTTAACCATCTCTAGTTGTGCTGTTTATCATTATGATTAAAGGAAAAAAAATGTGGGTTGTCCCCAGAAAAGTAATAGAGGGGAAATATTCCAATGGGGACACTAGTTCTGGTGACCTGGGGGTCCCCAAGAAATTCCCCTAATTTGCAGGGATTTCCTTTCACTTCCTGTTTGGCAATGGGACAGGAAGTGTAGAGAAATCTCCACAATGGGACAC
The DNA here is from genome assembly GCF_965119305.1 of Pelophylax lessonae. Taxonomy (NCBI): domain Eukaryota; kingdom Metazoa; phylum Chordata; class Amphibia; order Anura; family Ranidae; genus Pelophylax; species Pelophylax lessonae. The sequence goes on along the minus strand of NC_138769.1, from coordinate 142,532,832 downwards.
AGATGGCGAAAAAAAAAAATCTGTCAGGGGCTATAACTTTCCCTTGCTCTATCCAAAATGGAAAAAAAAAATGTTTTCTTATAGTTTTACTTTTTTTTTTTTTAAACGCCAGATGTTCGCACCTAATGCTATTTACATTGTATTACAATTGTATGAAATGTAGGTATTATAAATGATGTTCTCTTCAAATAAACTTACTTTGTAGCCCCCCAGTGAGAACGCTCCCATCTTTAGTATGGGCATCTGAAGCCTTCTTGTTCCTCTTTCCGGGATAAGGCTCATGTTCATTTTGATGAACATTTTTTCAGAATTTCTGCACAAATGTTTAAGTCCCGGTTCACACTTGTGCGTGTGCGGGGTTCGCATGTAATGTCGGAGCGCACTGCTCCGACATTACATGCGATCGGCTGTGCGGTGCGAGTTTAGCCATACACTTTGTATGGCTAAATTCGCGTCGCACCAAACACGCACAGGGACCCTTTTTGGCAGCCGCATCAGGATCGGATCGCACAGCGGTTCACACTTGTGCGATCCGATCCTGTGCGAACTGCACGATCGCACTGCGATATGCGATCAAACTGGGGGTGTCGTTAACATTACATTGACACCCCCAGCGTATCGCATATGGCAGTGTGAACTGCCGGGGGTGCGCGTGCGATGCGGGAACAGGCTGCGGATTCGCAGCCTTCCCGCATCGCATAAATGTGAACCGAGGCTTAAAGAAAATGCAACTCTGTATGGCCAGCTGAAATGTATTATTACTTGCACATCAGTGACTATAAATATTACCTTGGAAGATTCCCAGAACAAGCATGCAGCTAGTGACGTCACAGGAAGTTCGGAAAAACATTAATGTGCATACTTGTACTCCACAATGTACTGAAGTCATTGGATCACCCTGACAGCCAGGCCACCAGCATTTTGTAGGAAGTGAAATGTTATTTTGTTTTTTTCCTTCTGTAGCGCAGTGTAAACTGAGACCAGAGAGTTTTTGAGAGAATATTAGGTCGATGTATCAATTTTCTATTTGTGAACATTTTAGCAATGTGTTGAAGATCTGTGGTGCTGGGATAGTTTTCTAGAATGATGACTTCGCTGTGCATTTTTTCCTTTGGTCTTTAATTGCCTACATCCTCCTGGGTACATTGGTCAACGGTACTCAGTGGTGCTAAGGAACCATGTGGCTGGTTGCCATAGCAACCTGGCTTGTTTGCAGTGTGATAAGAGTTGTATAGAGCTGTACATTTAAGCCCAGCTGTTACTGAACTTGGCAAATATGATAATAAAAATTGAAATGGCTTCTTTTTTTTTTTTTTACTAGACCTTGTCATTATTACGGTTTGCAGCAATCTAATTATTCAAAACATGTATTTTTATCTTAACACATTTTCTCCTGAGAGATTGGCTGCAGTCATAATCTGTGACAGACGCTGGGCTTATAAATCGTCCGTTGTATTGATTTAATCCTATAATCATATTCTAGCGGTCAGATCATAAATATACATACATGTATTAAAACATATTTAATTTGTTTATCATAGTTCATTTAAAAACTTTTATGGGGACCGATCACAAACGTGTGAAATCATACTGATGTCATTGGGATATTCTTGTTGCTCTCTTATAACATTAGTTATAATATTCGTGTAACAAAGACATATTCTATTGAGCTGTTACTATGCCTGCTTGGCCCAGAGGATTCCCAGGGAAGTGGAAAATATTTCTGGTACCCCTCTATAAATGAATACAAATTGGGACCTCCTAAAATTCTCTGTAGAAGTCCCCAAGACTCACACTCAGACTAAACCTCCCGGTAACCCTCACTGTAGATCCAGGCTGGGAAGCCACAGTATTTTAAGGAACTCCTCATATGTCTGCGTTTTTTGTCTTTAGACTCTCTGTTGTTACAAACTCAGTCTGACGTAGAGTCCTAATAACCCCCCAGTCTGTGTTCCAGTGGGTGGTGGGAGCCAAAGAGCAGATACTGGTCTATATGGGTAGCTACCTTGTATGTGTTCCTGGGAAGCTTGTATTTCTGATGTTCTAATCTTGGCCCATGTATCATCCACATTCCAGAACCAATGACTTGGTGTTATTCACCTGACAAAATTCAAGACCATAGAGGCTCAGCAGCCAGGCAGGCAAGGAGATCAGAGGAGCCTCCCCCACCTACTGCAGAGACCCCCTGAGTGAGCCCCAGCTCAGGTGTGCAACAGCCTTCTTTTCTGCCCTATATGACCCTCCTGCCTCTATACATTATCGAGTGGCCGAAGTCCACCCACGGACCATACGATATATTACCGCTCCCAAAGTAGAGGACCATAGGATTCTGAACTCCTTCTGGGACGCCTACACACCACGGACCCCCAGGGACGACCCCCACTATCCCCCCATCACAGAAGGGAAATAGGAGCCCACGGAGCGACCTTCGCTTACACCTAATACCCACTCTATACCCCTGTGTGGGGTGGGTATATCTGGTTAGTAGGACATTTACCTTATGGGTCACCCAGCACCTTACCAGTTACCCACCACAGGGTCACCCTAGGATTTATCCACAAAGTCACCTGTATATTCATTTGGTTATGGACTAACCTGGTTATCTACACATCACCACTGCATTACTGGCTATAAGGACTTTTCTCAGCCAGTCACCCCATTATATGCATTAGTCACCTTTGTGCACTTTATTGCACTATTTTTTTCTATTGTCACTTTCATTTCTCTGAGCGCCTAGACCACTTTCTATACTTTTAGTGCATCTCATTGCACTTTTGTTTGCCACTGCCACTATATTTTGTTTTATCTATTTTACCTTTGCATTGTACCAATTTTATAGTGCACTATATTTATTTATACTTTATTTTACTGCTTGATCACATCTTTAATTCTTATATACATGTTGTCACCTTGATTGCACCTTATCACTGGGATATTGATACATACTAGCCACTGTGTTTTACTATATATCATATGTTGATTTTATATATTTATTTGTTGCACTGATAACATATTGATCACCATTTTCCACAAATACACTATGGTGTATTTATATATCAGCTTTATCTATCACCGTTTACACCTTAGTCTATTACCATAGGCAGCGCCAATTACTCTAATTTTTTACCTCAAAATTCAAGACCATCTTCTTCACATCCTCCATGTACAGGTATGTTTCTGTCTGTAGGAGTATTTGCAATAGATGGTTTGAGACAAAGCTCCAGTAAGGAACATACATGGTCTGGCTTGAGTTCTGTTCATCTGTCAAAGTTTCCTGTTTCAGATGTTTCAGTATAGCCTCTGTGGTTGGTATATAAGTAAAGGGATGCGACATTAAAGGACACCATTGTTTCCTCTGGCTCTATCTTCAGTCCATTTACCGTGTTGACAAATTCTTTGGAGTTCTGAATATGGTACACTGTGTTATCAACTGAATGTGATAGGATAGTAACCAAATATGTGGCAATGTTGTACATGACAGAGTTGATGCTGATGACAATCTGATGCTGAGTCCTAGAGGAACTTCTCTGTAGAGACATGGTGTAGCTTTCCCTGAATAGAGTCAGTGGAACGTGGTCTGATTGATTGCTTTTACCTTTTATAACTTTTACAAACAACTGATGTTACTTTTTCTAACTGATGAAACAGTTTATCACCTTTTTTTCCTATAGCAGCTATTGGATTTCTTCTTTAGTGTTTCATAAGTATTGGCATCACTGTTATGTAAAACTAGGATAGGACAGCTCGGCAAAATTCACTCCCCAACCCGCCATCCTGCACTTGGATTATTAACATTCACACATTCTATGATGATTTGATTAGGATGTCCCAAGGTGGGAATAGATAAGCTGGGGTATATTTCTGACCTTCTAGTAAATGAAGAAGTGGCTTGGTATGCTACAAAATGTCTTCAACATTACAGAACAGGTCCAGTTAAAAGTGACAAACCAGCCCCCTGTTATTCTCACACAAACCATCTCATAACCCTCACACTAATTCTCCCTGTTACCCTCACACTATAGCTCCCTGTAACCCTTACACTTCCCCACGCCCCGTAACCCTCAAACTATACCTCCTTGTAAACCTCACAGTAACCCTCTTATTAACCCCAAGTGTCAGGACTTAGAACTGAACCTGCACCCTCTCCTGTGTCTGATGATATATCTTCTTGCTGAGTCACCTTAAAATGGTGGACAGCTCCCTGCCTGATTTCCTTAGACAACCTTGCTTTGTGTTCTTGTTTATCTTGAATATTGAACCCTTTGCTCCTCCCTTGAAATTCCTATTTAAGCCATGCATTTGTACTTCCTGTTTGCCAGATTATTGTGCTCTTTCCAGCCAATATTTCGCTCTTGTCACTCCTACTGCCGTCCTTGTGTTTGCTACCGCTCGTTAACAACCTTTGGCTTGTTTTTTGACTACGCGTCTGCTGGATCCCAAACTGCAACCACTTGTTAATGACCTTTGACTTGTTTACTGACTAACCTTCTGCTTGATGCCTACCTTCTATATCTGCTACTGTACCCCAGCTTGCTCAACTCCTGGTGGGGCGATGCTGAGGGCTGTGACCTGGTATTAACATGCATCAAAGCCCATCTTTACCATGAGTAGCTCTGATGAATACTGATTAGTCTTTGGATCCTGCACCTCGGGTGAACCCACGATATCTGCCAGGGTTACATGCCTGTATACATATGCTGTTGGTCAGTGGGAGTCTCTCTACTGCAATAGCTACTGGTCTCTGAGCCTGACCCCTGATCGTGACACCAAGGCTAATCTCACTTTAAACCTCCCCATAACCCTTACATTAAATCTCCCTGTAACCTTCAAACTATACCCCATGTAACCCACACCCATACCCTCTTTGTATCCTTCCTATGAGCCCAAAGCCCAACGCTTTAACCCTCCCTGTAACCCTAAACCTCACACACCTTCCCATTAACTCTAAAACTAACCTTCACCCTAACCATCCCTATAACCCTCACCCTCAACCTGTAACCCTAACCCTAAGTAACCCTCACACTTACCCTCCCATGAACCCCAACACTTTTACACCAACCCTCCCTTTAACCCTCACTGTAACCATCACACTAACCCTCCAATTAACCTTAATGCTAACTCTTCCTATAACTATTACACTAACCCTTCCTGTAACTTCCACACTTACGCCGGGTTCACACTAGCTGCGGCCACGGCTTGCAGCAGGGGGCCCAGTGCATCCCTATTCTCTGTTTCAGGTGCAAGTCAGGTCAGAATTTATGCCTGAATTCAGACCTGAAATGGAGACACACAGGACCCTTTTCCAGTGTGGACCCTCTAGTTTATGAGCTTGTTCATTGACAAAAAGAAAGAAACCTCTACTGAAAGCAGACAAAGCTCAGGCATTGCTGACCTCTCCTAGGGATAGTTCCTAGCAATCAAGCTAAGCCGATGAATTTAATGCTTCCTATGGTCGTGAAGCAGAACAAATATGCAAATCAGGGGTTCTTTTACTCAGACTTATTGATTTACATGCTTCTTCCATGTCACTGTCTCCAAATGTATTGCAGCTAGCCTTTTCAGAAAGTGGTCAGCCGAACAACTTCTAGATTTATTTTGGTGCATGTAAAATTAGCCGGCAATAGAATAACCCATTCAAATAATTCCCCATTTGAAAATGATTGCTCTGGCAGTTCCCAAGATGATATCTAGTTTCTATAGATGAGATAAATGTGTTTTGTGCATCATCTTTATACATTTCAGGCACGTGTAAGCCTACAGTATGCAGGGTGTAAAGGAAAACCTGTTTATTACAAACTCCTATATGTCTAACCTTTGGCTTAGTATGCCAAGAAAGTGAACTTATTAACTTGTATTTCACTTTAAAAGCATTTTTCTATCTATTATTTTCTATGGCCTTGTGTTTTTTCCTGTACTGATTTTAACTGCACAAGGACACAACAGTGCATCTGTTTTTTTATTCATTATATATAGTCAGTCTCCTGCTTCTATCCCTTCAAATGCACTCTGTGTAATCATTCATTCTACAAAGAGGAAAGCCAGAGACAAACAGAACATGCTTTATAAGAGGCTATTGCCAGATGGTAGAATAGAGGAGGGAGGTGCAAGGAAAATTTGGCGTAATGAGGTTGTCATGACAATGCAAATCTATCTGTGAGTTCTTGGGTGTTAGGCACCTGACATTAATTTTACCTGCATCACCTGGGCTATAGGACACGCACTTTCTGAAGTCACAATGGAATTGTGGTAAGATGATGTCCTGTTTTGCATTTAATCAATTAGGATTATTGAGTTAGGTGATGCACAGATTAGTAAACATATAAAAAATGCAATATACAAAAGCAACCAATCAGAATTCAGTATACTGTATTGATGGTAGTGAAATATAGATTCTGTATGATTCATAATGGGTTGGCTAAAATTGCATATTGCCCCTTGACTGTGTTTTTAAGTTTTTTTTTTAAGCAGGTCTTTAGTTTGAACAGTTAATAGTGGCTATAATTTTATATACTGTATGGCTTACTATGAAGTAGAGATAGTATGTGGAGAATTTGAAACTGTTCAAAACACATACATCTATATGATATGCAAATGTATTATACCACTTTGTTAATATGTGTCTCCTTTACATCAGCAGAAAACAAGAGCTATCAAACTCCTCAGAAGTCACAGTGCCGGATCGTCCATTGTCACCACCAGCCACAGCACCACCAACCATGAAGGTAAATGCGTATTCTGGAATGTATTATAACACGATAACTTCACAGAGCTATATCATGTGAGAGAGCTTTACTTTCCCTTTCTTAGCTTTATTTTCCTCATCTTTGTGGAAATTTGGCATTGGCTGTTTCACAAAAGGAATTTCTTCATGTTATCAAATCAAATGCTACATAAATTATTTATTGCAGTATCTTACTATTGTGTGATATACACTCTTCTGGAAAAAAAAAGTTGATCATAAAGGTTGTCACTCCTTAAAATACCACTAGCTTATGCTTGGCAACAATTGTGAGGTTTTAGGAAGTGTCTATTATGGAAAACAAACAAAAAAAGCCTTTAAACGTGAGCTTTAGTAACGATTCATGAGATCCATATCGATAGTGCGAAATGGAGGCTTTCAGTACCTAAAGTATATCTAAAGTAATTTTTTTATAGTTTTGCCTACAGCAGGAAATGGTCAAAAGTTAAACCCATCCGTTTTTTTTTTTTTGGCAATCGGGGAGACTTTCCTTCAATTTTGGTCCAGTGGGCACTATAGAAAGAGAAGAAATCACTGGAACATATGTCCCTATTTGAAGGTTTCCCTCTATTTCTGTTTTTGGGAATATTCAAAACTTTGGATTTCCAGTCCCAGTGACAGTGATCACCAGGACAAATAACAGGCGTAAATCAACCTAAATCCAACGCCTCTAATACAGGCATCTATTAACAGATCACCTGCTGAATCAGAGCACTTTTTTGCTGTATTTAAAAACAGGAACTTTCTGGACCCATATTGGATCTATGGGTGATTGGATGTGTAGACATGTGTCTGTTTACATCAGACAACCTCAGATTTGTAACATTTAAGCAAAAAAAGAAGGCAGACCTTTTCCATTTTGTTTTTCTGACCTGGGTGGATTTGTAGGTAACTGAATGTAAATGTAAATGGATTCAAGTCCGTTTACATCCACTCGCCCATAGAATAACATTGAGCCCTCCGAAAAGTTGACAGGTGGACCTGATTGGACCCCACCTATATGAAAGGGACCTAATGGGAGGCAGATCCAACAATTAAAATCAGGCAGGCGTTCTAAACTCTCACGATGCTATCTAAAGCTAAAATATATATAGTTTTGAATTTAGATACACTTTAAGTATTCATTTAATGGGAAAAAAAGTAATTCATCACCCATATATTATTTTTGTGATTTGAAAGCTTTTATGAGGAAATGATCTAAAAGTAAAGTAAGGAATACAGTATACTCATGCATTTTATTTAATTTATCCTACAGTTATTTGCTCTGTTGGCCTTGTGTTTTTAGTGTTCTTTTATTTTGTTTTGTGGCATATTGCTGTTCTATACATCAACCCAAATTGTATTTGAAATTTGAAAGAACAATAGTCTTTTAAAGATTATTACAATGTGGTAAAGATATATGCTATGTGAGCAGATCAGGGGAGTTGATTCACTTTCAGTGACCAGGTGACAGAAGTGCTTCAAATCGTACTTCCACTTTTGAAATCAAATTTGCACAAGCATATGTCATATATGGAACTTTTAAGGTGCCAACAATATGAACACAAACATTGCTTAAAAATTAATGAATTAAATTAATTTATATATTCACATATTTATTTATTTGGATAATTTTAGTTTATAGGTTTATCCATTGGCACGGGAGTCATTTTTATGTTTGCTACAAACATACATCACTTATTACATGATTGCAATTTGTTCATAGATAGACAAATATCTTTCAAGGTAGTTAGTCAGTAGTTTCTTAAAAATTGTTCACGATGAGCTTCAGGAAGATGCATCTCATAAAGGGTATCTATCATATAGAAAAAACATGCTACATATAAACATTAGAGTGCATGAAGAAGTGTAAAAACTACACAGGTGCATCATTCACCATAATTATGTTGCAACACCCTCACGTGGTGGCTAGTTTTCACACTTCAGGTACTCTAATAAGCACCATGTTTTTTCCATAAGATTTATTCTCATTTTCCTGATGAAACTCATTGTGAGTAGTGAGTCTGTCCCAAGTCTGTCTTCATTACATACAATAGAAGAAGCTCAGCCTCCCAACCTTAAACCCTTTGTTAGGACAGACAGTGTTCAAATCTGATTATAATTGATAATGAAAATCTGTCTGCACAGTACAGACAGGGTTAATTATAGCAAACAGCCCCCTCATAAACAGGGAAAATTACCTAGGATCCTGGATAGAGCATGTAAAAAAGATAAGCAATTTTTTAATAATTTTTTAAATTATGCTTTGTAAATTGGGACATACAGGGATTTTTTTCCTCAGAGAATAGGCGCAGGAACTCCCCCTTTTCGAGCCAGCCCTTTTCTTCATCCCTACCAACCTCCGTGCATCATTCCTTGGTTCCACCCCCTACCCACCTCCCATAATCCCAGAATACAGAACCAAGTTTCATTTTGTGGTGCTAAGTAATTTGTGTGGAATTTGGAAATGATAAGAAAAGCAGTAAAATAGATCCCCTGCAGCCAGTGACAATAGTCACCCCCACCAGCAACAATAGATCCCCCTAACAACAATGGACCACCAACAACTAAATTTTCCCCCTAGCAAAAATAGACTCCCGGCAGCAACAACAGATCTCCCCACAGCCAACTTTAATAGACCCTCTATCAGCCAGGAAAAATAGACCCATTCCCCTCTGTAGATCTCTCCCAGCAAAAACTGACCCTCAGAAATATAAGACCCACAGCAACTGTAGGTCCCCCACCAGCAACACTGAGCCTCCTCACCAAAATTAGACCCCCAGGCAAAACTAGATCCCCTCCAGCTAGAATAGAATCCCCAGCAGCCAGCATCAATTAGCCATGCAGCACACCCCAGCACCCCTTACCATTGCATACAGTCAGTGCTGGAGGGGCCAGGGCTGCGTCCCCCACATTCACTTTGAAAAAAAGCTCTGGTGACATTTATCAAATATGAAGTAGGTGTTATCCCAATTTGGCTGCAAAATTGGAAACACACTTTAATTACATCTATAAAGGATATTTATTGGGGGGGGGGGGGTGTACTGAAATGTGTTAAGGGACTGACACAGCTTTTTAAACAATAAACCTGTCCATATTGTGTAATGTATCCTATCTTCTAACAATATATTGAATCAATGCAGCAGTGTAAGAAAAGAACATGTTATTTCCACGTGATGTTATTCAGACACTAGAGAAGAGTAGACACTACACATGTGTGTACCATGCTACACCCACACTGTATAAGTCAGAATGTATCTGTGGTTTGCTGTATTTCGGGACTACTCAACCATGAAAGCATTTTTTGGCTTTAGACTTATTTGTCTAAGTCATTGCAGACAAAGAACACACCTTCAATACACATTACACTTAACTTGCCATAATGAATACGGAGCTGACTTCCCAGCATAGGAACATTGTTAGCAGGAGAGAGTAATAGAGCAGGTCCATCAATATCAATCTCTGTTCAATTATCCTCTTGTTGACTTCAATGGAAGCAAACTAAGATCTTTGAAGCCACTTTCAGTTCATCCCTCTGACATTTTAGAATAAGAATATTTTTCTTTATACATCAATTTGTCATTAGGCAGCACCTATTTCAAGGCAAGGTCTGGCTTAACCCCTTTGGGACCGGATTTCATTAATGCGTGGATATCCGGATCAAATGTAGTAGGTCCGTTATGCTTCAGTTAACTAGATGGTGGTACTATGACTAACAATAATCCACAGATTACAGACACTGAGGGGGTTAAAACAAGCTTTCAGACCTACAAAGGTGAGCACGGGCACAGAAATGCTTTCAGACACACCATTCATTTTTAGATTGCGGGATTGCAATTCCAGGCTTGATCACAATAATAGCTTATTTGATGTGCAACCTACTGAAGTTCATTTTACGGATGTGGCAGAATTACCTTGGTACTTTATATTTTTACATTTATTTCTAAGCTAAAGTAGTTCATGCCCACCCCAATTATGATGATGAGACTTATTTAATACCTAATGTACCTAATAATTAGACCACATGTATTGTGGAGGATATTATTAAAGCCATAGGATAACTGAATGACGGGAATGGCAGTGATGAACACAGTGACTGGGGAAATTCTTTACATTTGATTCTAATGCCTCGTACACACGCATCGATTATTGGCCGGGAATTTTCGGCCAATGCCCGATCGGCCGATTTTCGGCTTGTTAGTATGATGCTTTCGACAACCAACTCCGACTTTTCGGCCGAATAAAATCTGGTGTGCAGGCTATAAAATTTTTGTAGGCCGTCAACACAACGGCCAATTTTCCGTCAGTCAGTACAGATTTCGGCAGACAAAAATCTGATGAGCAAGACTGGGCATGCTCAGAGAAGAAAAAACACACGCAAAGTAAACCAGAACATGACATCACTTCTGAAGTTGATTTTTGTTGGCCGAGAAAATTGGTGTGCAGTCTAGGCACATTCCAACCAACAAAACACAACTCTGGACAAAAGTCGGCCGATAATCGTTGCGTGTGTACGAGGCATTAGGCTCAGGTTGTACAGCAATTGTTTTTCTTATATAGCTACAGTATCTGTGGTTGGATTTATCATATTTTAAAAATGATAATCAGAAGTTCAAGACTACCAATCATTTGGGCTTTAGAGGATAGAAGTATGTTTGTGACTAGTTTTTATATTTTTGTAGTTGGTCCTTGGATACATTTTCTCCAACAAGAAGATTTAGGCTGGCCATACACGTTCAATTGTCTTGTACAATTTTCCTTTAGATTTATCTTAAACTATGTAGTGCAAAGGCCTGCCTAATAGAATACAATTGAAAGTTGTTAAGTTTTGACCTTGTATTATATGGTAATAGGTAAATCTAAAGGGAAATTGTACAAGACAATTGAACATGTATGGCCAGCCTAAAATGCATCATACAAAGACTTGTTTGTAAAGCATTTTTTTGTATATTTTTATTAAAAGTACCCGTAGGTATTCAAAATATGTGTTGTTGTAATCAATCTCCAAGTCAGTTTATATTGATTGTTTCCAGCAATAGAAATGGTCCATATATGAAGTCCTTGGCTGGTGTGCTGCCCTCACTGCGTGGAAGTTTGGTCTCAACGCAGGAATGCCCAGAATTTGTAGATATGCGATCAGCACGTGAACCCAAGTCACAGCAGGTAGCCCAGTCAATGGGTAGGCCCAATTTTCAATCATGATCAGCGACAAGGATAAAAATTGCCACTATATGTGGAATACTCTTATTTACATTATGTGACATATTTGGAATTGCATGTGTGCGTTACAAAACTATGGATCACATAATTGAAATCTTTTCTTGCTTGCGATGGTTACATTTGCTAATTTTACATGTTCTCACTGGCAAAAGCTATAGTACAGAATTGTGAAGATAAACTGTGTAAAAACAAGCAATCAATGTATTTTATAGAGGTATAGAGGCTGCAGTCGCAATTATTATAGTCCAGGCAACTCTTTTTGTTCAGGATATGCTAGTCAAAGTAACACAGCTCTGTAGACATGCATCTAGAGCAGGGGTGGGCAAACTTTTTGACTCGAGGGCTGCAATGGGTTCATATATTGGACCCGGGGCCGGACCAAGAGTAGATGGAAAAAAACGCTGTAAAAAATTGTGTGACTTTGAGGTCACAAAAGTGTGAAAGGGGCCTTCAGTAATTAAGGTATAGTGTTCCCCCTTTCAATGCAGAGTGACCAGCGTGCCCCCTTTCAATGCAGTGACCAGCGTTTCCCCTTTCAATGCAGAGAGACCAGCGTGCCCTCTTTCAATACAGAGAGACCAGCGTGCCCCCTTTCAATGCACAGTGACCAGCGTGCCCCCTTTCAATGCACAGTGACCAGCGTGCCCCCTTTTAATGCACAGTGACCAGTGTGCCCCCTTCAAAACAGTGACCAGCGTGCCCCCTTTCAATGCAGAGAGACCAGCGTGCCCCCTTTCAATGCAGAGAGACCGGTGTGCCCCCTTCAAAACAGTGACCAGCGTGCCCCCTTTCAATGCAGAGAGACCAGCGTGCCTCCTTTCAATGCAGAGAGACCAGTGTGCCCCCTTTCAATGCAGAGAGACCAGTGTGCCCCCTTTCAATGCAGAGAGACCAGTGTGCCCCCTTTCAATGCAGAGAGACCGGTGTGCCCCCTTCAAAACAGTGACCAGCGTGCCCCCTTTCAATGCAGAGAGACCAGTGTGCCACCTTTCAATGCAGAGAGACCGGTGTGCCCCCTTCAAAACAGTGACCAGCGTGCCCCCTTTCAATGCAGAGAGACCAGCGTGCCTCCTTTCAATGCAGAGAGACCAGTGTGCCCCCTTTCAATGCAGAGAGACCAGTGTGCCCCCTTTCAATGCAGAGAGACCAGTGTGCCCCCTTTCAATGCAGAGAGACCGGTGTGCCCCCTTCAAAACAGTGACCAGCGTGCCCCCTTTCAATGCAGAGAGACCAGTGTGCCCCCTTTCAATGCAGAGAGACCAGCGTGCCCCCTTTCAATGCAGAGAGATCAGTGTGTCCCCTTTCAATGCACAGTGATTCTAGAGGGTGCACATCTGTCAGCATCCACACAGCAGTGATCCTTTTGAGATCAGTAAAAGATCAACATTTTGCACTTCTGCCAATGTATCTGCTCTAGACTCAGAGTGAATGAGTTTCAGAGAGATTTGTTGCAATTACCGCAGCATCATATTCGGGAAGATTCCCACAATTCACTTCTTATGCTTCTCTACTTCCTTTTTTTGTTCAACTCAAACGGAAACACTGCAACAGCCCTCCTCTTGCTTCCAGGGCTTCCAGTGCATATTTATTATTTCAAAGCATATCAGAGAGTTCAAAAAAGGGGAGTGGAGAGCTGAAATTACACTCTGCAGAGCTCAGTAAGGAGAGCTCTGAGAGTGGATTGGAGGGAAATGACACACCCCCTTCACACAGCTCACAGGAACAAACCTGGGGCTGTCAATCAACTGGAGCTCCCTCCTCATCACCATTTTTCTCTTGGTGTCAGTAAAGCTTGTCAGAAGGGATTCACATGCTGATAGCAGAGGAAAGAGGCAGCAGACAGAAATAACACTAAGCCAACGGTCACACCAGTATGACTTCAGGCACAACATCCGATCTACAAATCGTACCTGAAGTAGCATCTAATGTTTTTCTGTGGCAGTGTCTCAATAGATATGATTACAAGTAGTATGATTTGAGAAGTAGTTCATGTATTACTTTTTCAGGACTTTAGCCTAATTTCACTGCCGCAGACCATAATGTAAACTGTGCTGCAAATCATGGCTGTGTCCTTATCAGCAATACTGGAGCCTGAAAGAAGTGAAAGATTAACCCTTTGCTAGTTAAACTTTTGTATTTACCATCACTGTTCCTCCCTGTGACATGGACAGCCCCTCTCATAAAATAGCACTGAAGTCATATCAGATCGTTATAAATCTCACAGAAGTAGTACTGAATTTGTGGTTGAAGTCGGGCTTTAAATCATACCCGCTGTGACCGCAGGCTTAGTGCTCTGGATAGAGACAAGCACACACTATAGAGGGATATGCTTTGTTTATATTTCATGTCTGAGGTTTACAACCACTTTAAGGGTGTTTTTACTTTTGGTGCGATTGCCTGGTCCGAACCCAAGTTCGATTGCTCCCCCCTCCCCCTGCCCCCGATGGACTGTGTTCACATTTGATTTTTGTATCTGAACCGCGGTACACTTGTGTAATCAAGCTGCAGTCGGTGCGTACTCATGTTACTTGGCAACCGCTGTAAACGAGAAGGTGCCAAAATGGATAGAATTGCTTGCTTTGGTACGATTGCGTTCTCATCAGAAGCGAACCGTACTGGAGTTCACATGAACCGTACCCCAGACCACCCTTTTTAAGTGGACTCGGGTACAGTTCGCGGGTGCGCACCCGAGTTCAAAGACAGTGTTCACATCATCAAAAAGAACCGAATTCTGACGTCAATCGAACCCGGGTGCGCACCAAAAGTGCTAGTGTGAAAACACCCTAAGACACAGCAAAGTGTCAATTGTGACCAAGCAAGAAGACAACTGGAGCCTGTGACATCCACAGGTTATATATGTTTGCTGCTAGCGGGAGATTGAGATTTAAAACTGCCTGAAATAGACCCTAATATTAGTTTTCACAACATGTGCAATCACAGCATGCCCCTAACGTAGCACGCTAGGCAAACTGTAAGTGGTTTTACTGTAATCACCCTAAATAATATGTTCATAACTTTGCTTAGATAGGAACAATAATTCTTATTTATTTTATAAACAGCAGTGCTACGTCATCCACTTTCTGATGATCTCAGCCTGTCTTTATGCTGTTTATCAAGAAGAGTTGTACACAGGATTGTTATATAATGCCAATGACACGTGCAGATTAGAATGCTGGGAAGCCACAGGATCCATGGGAGGGTGGAAAAGAACATAAAGAACACCTGCTTCTGCGGGTGACATCTACAAATTAGCCCAGATCTGAAGTCTAGGCTACTCCAAAAGAAGGACATCCCAGTAACACATGCAAATACTGACCTTTGGAGCAGCATCTCTCAATGCATTGCAGAAGCTATTGATAGACAGTGTTGGGGGTAACTAGTTACAAAGTAACTGATTACAGTAACTACATTATTTTTTTTTGGTAACTAAGTAATGTAACTAGTTACAATACTAATATTGGTAACTACACTACTTTACTAGGCTATAGGAGGTAACTACACTACTTTACTAGGCTATAGGAACGCGCTTTCCTGCGTTACCCAAGCCGTGCGATACAATGGTTATTTAGAAGAATAGAGAGTGATGAAGTTTATGAATTTTTGTTGCACTTTATGTTTTATTCTGTTTTTTCAGCTTTTGTTCTCATGTTTCCCAAAGCCTGTGTTTATACAATAAACTCTATACAGAAAGAGTGTCATGTATCTTCTTCTACACGGTCAATTAAGAAAGAGGAAAGTAAAGTAATAAGTAGTGAAGTTACTTTTCAAATGCAGTAACTAGTAAAGTAATCTCATTACAATTTACAGAAGTAACTAGTAACTAGTTACATTTTTTGAGTAACTACCCCAACACTGTTGATAGACCAAGCTGTCCTCCTGCATACTAGGAATGTACTGGGGTGTTGACATTTCTAAATCCAGAATCTGCAGGATCCTTCTACTCCCACTCCTCATTTTTGTATTTATCTTATTATTGGGGCTTTGCCTATTTACAAACTGATGTAAATTTCTAGAGGGTATCCAAAGAAGTTTGATAAGATTTAGTCTATGTGACTCGGAGACTGATTACAACAACACATATTATGAATACCTACAGAGGCTAGGAGGTTTTTGGTGGTGCTTTTAATAAATACAATTAGGGTACAATGCTTTACAAACAAGTCTTTGTATGATGCATTTTAGGCTGGCCATATATGTTAAATTTTCTTGTACAATTTTCCTTTAGATTTGCCAAAAAACATGTAATACAAGGTCAAAACGAATTGAGAAATTAGAAAGACTAAGAAAATTGAGCATGTATGGCCAGCCTAATTCTTCTTTTTGGAGAACATTTATCCAAGAACCAACGATAAAGATATAAAAACTAGTCACAAACATACTTCTATCCCCTGAAGCCCAAATGATTGGTAGTCTGGAACCTCTGATCATCATTTTTAAAATGGGAGAAATACAACCACAGATATTGTAGCTATATAAGAAAAACAATTGCAGTACAACCTGAACCTAAGACCCGGTTCACACTGGGGCGACGCTACTTGCCGGGGCGACCTCACAGGTCGCGGCGCGCTGCTCGCACCGCGACTTCGGAGCGGCCGACACGGACTTCATAACATTGAAGTCAATGCAGGTCACTCCGGGTCGCCCCAAAGAAGCTCCGGACCCTTTTTCTAAGTCGTAGCGACTTGTGTCGCTCCTATTAGAACGGGTCCACAGCTTCTCTATGGCAGGCGACCTGTCAGGCGCCCAGGTCGCCTGACAGGTCGCCCCAGTGTGAACGGGCTCTTAGAATCAAATGTAAATAATTTCCCCAATCACTGTGTTCATCACTGCCATTCCCGTCATTCAGTTATCCTATGGCTTTAATAATATCCTTCACAACACATGTGGTCTAATTATTAGGTACATTAGGTATTAAATAAGTCTCATCATCATAATTAGGGTGGATCTGAACTACTTCAGTAACTGGGGATAATGATGTGTAATTTAGTATATTATTTCTCCCAGGCATTAGTATTTTTTGAGTGTGCCAGTTATGAAGGCTACACAAACCTTTCTTAAGAAATCATGGGGTTCCCCTTCAGGGTGGCTTCTTCCAGTCATTGTGAAATGTTCATCAGGGCCTTATCTTGTTATAATACCACATGCACATGGTTACCAGCAGCATGTTATTATGGTTGTTGTTGTTTTTTTTTTATTTTGAGGGTTTTTTTTTTTTTTTTGTCTTTTTATGTTAATGACTCAATTTACTCTCTATGGTCCTCCTTTATTGCTGCTCACATAAACTACTTTTGTATCTGACAGTTTTCTTCGATATCCAATGCCTTCTGAACCTCTGTAATATGCAATTTTCATGCCATGTGATATGGTTGTATGTTTTTGAAACATAAAGCGATTGTAAAGCGATTGTAAAGATTAAAAAAAAAAAAATTATAACAAACATGTCTATACTTACCTGCACAGAGCAGCCTTGAACCTTCTCTTCTCAGGTCCCCCGCCTGCGCTCCTGGCCCCTCCTCTTTGTCCAGTGCTTCCCATGGGCACTCCCGAGCCCCGCTGGTGCATATATTGACACATACAGCAGGACTCGGCCCCGCCCCCACCCCCACCCCCAGCTCCCTCGTCACTGGCTTTGATTGCCAGCACTAGGAGCCAATGGCTCCTGATGCCCCAACAAAGCCAGCAGGACCCAGAAGTGAGGGGAGAGAAGAGCTGCAGGCATGCACAGCGCTGGATCAAATAAGGGCTCAGATAATTAGAAGAGAGGGTGAGGGGGGATGCTGATGCCTAATCATTTTTTACCTTAATGCAAGGATTGCCACTTTAACCACTTTAATCAAAATGACCCTTTAAATAAATCCAGATCCTGCTATCGACAGGTACCCGTAGGTTCCGAAGGCTCTTGGAGCACCCTGCAATGCCAGCTGTATCATAAAGGTCTGATTCCCCATCACACTGACCTTACTGTGAAGCTGAATAGTTTCATCTTCTATGTCCTTGAACTCCAGTCCAGTCATAATATAGCTGCTTCCAACAGACCTTTCTCACATTGATTAGCTTTAAAGTAAAGCAACATCACAGGTCCATCAGACTGTATAAATTCAGAAAGGGCTTTGGAATTTTATTGTTACATTGTCATTGCTGATGTTAGATAACAGCTACGAAAAAATCAACCATTTGGATACCATTTATTAAATTCTTTGACTCTGGCAGAAACTGCATGGAGTCATAATTTCTCAGCACTGTTTTTGTCAGAATACTTGGAATAATTATTTAAAATGGCAGCACCCAGAGTGAATTAGATTACACTGCAACATTAATCCTTTGTTCATGGCTACAGACTCACTTTAATTTTAAAAATATGTACAAATATTTGCTAAGGAAAACCATATTCCGACTAATAATAACCATATACAATTTCAAGTTCTAAATGGGTCTCTTGTGGAGATCCATATATATAATTCTTATGAACATATTTGTAGTACTGCATTACAATGTACAAATAATATCGTTTATTACACCTACCCAGCTGTACACATAAAAAAATAGGATTAGCTTTTTAATGAGCAAAATTGCATAAGTTATATAAAACAAATATTCCTGGTGTGCCTGGGTGTGTGTGTAAGTGGGGCTGGGGGGGGTGTGGGGAGAGCCTTAAAAGAGGAAAAAAAAAAACATTTTGACTCAAACATCGGGTGTTAGCCGAACACACAAACTGCCCGGGTGCTCGGGGGCAAGTTCGCCCGCCGATGAGCGCCCCATAATGAACTGCGTGATTGCAGTGCATTAAGTGCTTGTGATAGGCCAAAGCAAGCACCTGACCTGTATGCGTTGGCCAATCACAGCACAATGTCCTGTCAGAGCCATGGTTGGCCAAAGGCAGGGTGCCTTTAGCCAATCATGGCTCAGGGGCTAAGTCTACACCCCACACTAAACAAGGCTGCTGCTAATACAGCAGCCGAGTATAGTGTGTGATAATAGAGGTTGGGCAGGTAGTTAGTGGATAGTGTGTTGAGTTAGTTTAGTGCAGTCAGTGTAGTGTACAGTTTATACCCCACTTTTAAAATGTATAGATATGTTTTAGTCCTTGGTCCCCTCTCGTGCTTCCCAAGTTTCGTGTCCCTGTCATTTATGACCAAGATTTGCCATAGTCGCCAATGTTAAAGACAGGGGGCAGTGCCATGCCAAGCAGACCAATATTACCCATAGATGCCAATGAGCGCTGAAAGCTTAAAATTGGTCTAGGCAGGAAAGGGGTGAAAGCGCCCTGTATTTAAGTGGTTAAGGGGGACCCTATTACAAAAAAAAGAAAACAGCAAGGGGTCCTCCCCCTCAAAATCTATACCAGGCCCTTTGGTTCTGGTAGAGATTTTAGGGGAACTCCACGCCAAAATAAAAATAAAAAAACAGCATGCCCCCCCCTCCCCCAAAATCCAAACAAGGCCCTTCGGGTCTGGTACAGATTTTAAGGGGAACTCCACACCAATATTTTATAAAAAACGGCATGGGGTCCCCACCAGAATCCATACCAGACCCTTATCCGACCATGCAGCCTGGCAGGCCAGGATAGAGGGGAGACAAGCGAGCACCCCCCCCCCCCCCTTGAACCATACCAGGTTGCTTGCCCTTAACGTGAGGAGGGTGCTTTAGTGTGCCTCCCTTTGATGTTCTGGAACAGGGGAGTGTTCGGCCCCTCACTATACCAAATTTACCCTGTGCCACCACTGGCCTCCTTGAGGAATTATGGAAGTGAGCGACTCATCCCATGTGTCTCCTGAATGCACTGCCTGAGACCAGATTCCTTGTTTTTCTAATGATAGGACTGGCCTTGGGGGCATACCAAGAATTAACTAATCACTTGTATTAGCAGGGATTGAAGCCATGTGCCAGTATTGCCCTGGACACATTAACTGCAATGTGATACCTCCTACTAGATCCTAAAGCTCTTGCGAATACCAACCGCTACAGTATTTACAAGAAAATAACTTTAATGCAAATTCAAGTTCTGAGCTACCAGCGTTTTTGTGTTGTTTCAACTTGCAATGACATCATAATAAGAACATTTAAAAGTATAACCTGGATTCTGTTCCACCTTTACACCTTTGTTCCTGTGCCACTGATGTGCCCTGGAAACCTGTATATCTACAATAGCTGGCCAGGTTCCCAGGGCCTGTTATACATTCTTTACTTAATAAATAGTCTTTGCCAGGATGAATAGTGATTTATTAGAGCACTATGCAAAGCCGAATCAGACAATCACTTATTCACCATGGCTTGCTATGTATCTTATAATACCTGAGGCATTGGAAGTCACCCAGCAGTCAGCGTCCCCCAGACATTGCTAGTATATGACTTAACTGTTGTCATCTAGAATCTGGGAAATGAGTTTGGGAACCCTTGCCATACATCTTCCTGTCATGCTCACACAACAATTCACAATAAATGTCATTCTGCTAGAATTCTAGCGATAAGGATGCAAGAAGATGTCCAGAAAGGTGACGCGGACAAAAAATATGTCTGGAAGCACAATTGAGGCCCTGTATTTGTGACATATATCCTTATCTCTGTCTAAATGTATGTACTAAAATATATAGGTTTATAACAGCATCTTAAAAAAAAAAAAAGCCTGACCAAAGCTACCTAATGAAAGATGGTAAAAATGATTTGGATCTGCCTGTCAGTTTTTCATGCAGACCAGATCAGACCCTGCAGTCAACCCTGGAGCAGCGGGTGTCAACAGACATGTCCATTGACACCCACTGACATCCAATCCCATCCTATCCGCTCAAAGCAGACAGATGAGGATCGTTCCCCATCTCTCTGACAGATTGGATCGAATGACAGTGGGGTGTACACGGACAGGTGTTGCGTTTACATCTGACCACCCATAGAGGAGAGAGGGTTGTGTCTGTGTCCTGCTCAGTGGGGATCAGTGGACAGATTCCCCACTGAGCAGGCGGACTCCAACAGAGCTTGCCCCGTGTGGATGGGGCCTAAATCTGGCTGTTCTGGTAACTGCCTACTCTGGGCTAGATAAATCGAAATAAGACGGTTGTGGGCTGCAGCAATCTTCGGTTCCTCTGGCCAAAATATTTTTTTTTCCTAGCTGCCTCTGCTCATTTCTTACCCATAGACTTCTCTGGGACTTTAATGAAAGAAGGACCCTTAGAAATCTATGAAGACCGGCTATGCAGGTTTGACCAGTGAAAAGAAAATTTCATCTGAGGAAACCGAAGACAACTGCAGGCCACGATTCTCTGATTTAGGTAAATATGTATCTGGAGTGGTTACTTTAGGTATTGGGGGATAAGGCAAAAAGGAAACCTGTATTTTCTCTGAAAATACAGTTGTCCGTTAACTCTTTTTTTGATACGAGAGGTATTTTCAACCTAGATGCCCAGACCAAATTTAACGCCATTGCTTAATTTGATGATTATGTTTTGTCTACCTTAAAAAATTCTACATTATTGTATCACTCTTTTGGAAGAGGGGGGAGGGGGAATATGAGAAATGGCCCTCCCCAAACAGGATTTTGCATTCAACTTGTAGGATGCCATTAAAGTTCATGTGTGTGTAAAGGCAGACGTCCCAATATTTTTGACAATATAGTGTATATAGCTATTATTGGAGATACCTCTCAATAAATGTTTTAACAAAGTCCAGTTGCAGGAGCCCCTGAGGATAAAGCAGCACCTGTATTTATGTCCAAGAACTTAAGATAAGATTAGCAGAAACAGGCAAATATTGCAACTGTTGTCCAACCAGCTTGGAACAAAGCTTCTTACCAGCAGGAACTGTGGTATGGCACTGGAACTGTGACACTGGAACTCAGAGTCAGCCTATTTACTCTGAGCTTTAATCCCTCCCTAGTAGTTTCTAAAGTGATGTGCGACCGAACCTCCAAGCCTATGATTCCCAACGTGGCCATGGAAGCCTAGCCTGGCTCTAGCCCAGCCTTTCTCAACCAGGCTGAGGCTTTCCTAACCAGGGTTCCGTGCAGCACTGGAGGTTGCTAGGGGTTCCTCGAGCAGTGGCAAGTTGATCTTCTACCCACAATGACGACCAAAGTAAAGGGGCAATTTCCCTCTGCCCTCCAGGGGTCACTTCCATACTGATAACCAATGTAAAGGGGCTTCTCTTCACTGCCCACCAAGCAGAGGGGAATATTTACATTACTACCAATGCTACAGAACACTTCCCCTGACGGCTAGTGCGGTGAGGCACTGCAATTTTCACAGTCTGTATTCCTTTTGTGTCCATTATTATGTATAGCATTGATTTATTGCTGCATGGAGCAGGGGAGCGTTATAAAATAATCTGCTTTGGGTAACAAATACTCTATTCCATTTCCTTTAGAGTGTAACTCCACTTTTGTTGAGAAAAAAACATTCCCCTCTGGGTGATATCTGTACATTGCAGGGGTTTTAACAAACTTTGTAGCAGATTCCTACCTTTTGTTTTTCCGAAGAAATCATTGTTTGTTCCTCTGTGCTGAGTGGGTTTAATGGGAGTGGTTTCATAATTATCTATCACTTGAAATCTACTTGGCATGCATCCCTTTAGACGTGTTCCTATTGGGAGTATCTCACCAAAAATTATATTTTTATTGCAGGGGATGCCTGAAATCTGACTTGTATCTTAGGCAGACTTCTGGGAAAATTGGTGAGCCAATCACACAAGCAGGAAATTATGTTTCTGGGGTGTGGTCAGTATACATTCTGAACAGCTCCAGGTAGCCATATTGCTTTGCTTTTTCAGAAAATTACAACAGCTGCAGATTGAAAAGTAAAGGGAATTTTTTATAACATTCACTTACAATATTATTTGTATTGGAATTGTATAAGCTATATTGAGTTGTATACGCATTATTGCAATTGTATACGCTATATTTAGTTACCCTTTAACCACTTTGCGACTGCCAGGGCGGCCTTCCTGTGCAAACCAACGTAGGTATACGTCGGTCGTGCGCCTGCAGCTAGGGGGCGAGCACGCGCCACCACCGGCGCGCTCCTGCCCCCACTCGGCAGCGGGGATGCCGATGCACAGGGCAGGTGGCTCCGAAACACAGCTGACCGTTCTTCTCTCTGGAATGATCACAGAGTGCCTGTGATCCTTCTATATAGGAACACAGGTCTCTGTGATCATTTCACAAGCCATGCCCCTATACAGTTATAAACACGCCCCTAGGAACACATTTAACCCCTTGATCACCCACACTGTTAACCCCTTCCTTGCCAGTGTCATTATTACAGTAACAGTGCATATTTTTAGCACTGATTACTGTAGTAATGTCACTGGTCCCCCCAAAAGTTTCAAAAATGTCAGTCATTGCAGTCCCGCAAAAAATCGCAGATCACTGCCATTACTAGTAAAAAAAAAAAAACAATAAAAATAACATAAATCTTTCCCGTAGTTAGTAGACGCAATAACTTTTGCGTAAATCAATCAAAATACGCTTATTGCAATTTTTTTTAACAAAAATATGTAGCAGAAAACAAATTGGCCTAAAATGTCAAAAAATTTAGATTTTAAAATTTATTTTGGGGAATGTAATGTAGCAGAAAGTGAAAATTATTGTTTTTTTTCTCAGAATTGTTGCTCTTTTTTTGTTTATAGCGCAAAAAATAAAAAACACACAGGTGATCAAATACCACCAAAAGAAATCTCTATTTGTGGCAAAAAAGGACATCAATTTAATTTAGGTACAGCATCGCACGACTGCGCAATTGTCCGTTAAAGTAACGTAGTGCCGAATCACAAAATATGGCCTGGTCATTAAGGGGGAAAATCTTCCAGTCCAGAAGTGGTTAATTTTTTACAACTTGCTGATCATACTGTACCAATGTACCATGTCCTGTAGATATAGAAGGAGATTTACTAAAGCTGTTGCATACAGAATCTGGTACATCTGTGCATAGTAACCAATCTGCTATTAACTTCAGCTTGTTCAATAAGCAATAAGCCCACATTCACATAGTCTTGATGCCAAATTGCAGCCTATTGCCGGCAACGGCACTGTCCAAATCATGATTCCTGCACTACTTTTGGTAACTTCAGGTGGGATTTCAATAGACATCTCTGCATAAACCCCCACAGATGTCATTCAAATCGCCCCCGAACTCGCACTGAAATGCGGGTTTAAAAATCGTTCTGCTGAAAACGCATGATTTCAAACCTACGTTCAGTGTGAATGAGGGCTCAAACCTGGCAGCTGATTGGTTACCATGCACAGCTGCACCAGAATCTGTGTGCACCAGCTTTAGTAAATCTCCCCCATAGTCATTTTTATTAGAAGGGGTTCCCTGAGACTTTATAATTTATTTTAAGGGTTTCTCTGGGGCACAAAGATTGGACAAAAAAAGTTTACTGCAGTTATTTTTAGAAAACATTTTATCGAATGCCTTTTTTCTGCCTCTTTGTCTTTTGCGTCTGTGCTTCTCTTTACCATTCACAGCAGACTTTCATTGTCCCTCGTTTGGTGCACTCATTCAGGTGTAACCTCACAGAAGTTTCAGACAACAGGTTAATTGTTCAGTCCCAGCGTCACATCTACAAACACAGCAGCCTTTTGCAAATGGAATTCTTTATGGGGCTTCCTGAGTTACTGCTCCATAGGGCATAACGTTGTGGGTAAGGGTAGGGGAAGGGCAGCTGTCCTTTTGTTATTGATGTACCATAGCTGTCGCACATGACATAAGCTCTTTTATAATGGGGGCTGTTTTGTTGGGTCATTAATTGCTTTCTTCTCTTGTTTTGTGTAGAAGACTTATTCAAACTTTAAACAAAAGACAGACACAGCCTCCCAGAGTACTGAAGAATGAAATGTCTCTATTTCATATAATTGTCACAAGCAACCCAGACAGCCAATTTGGGACAGGCAGTGCATGCTGGGGACGCAGTCATCTATAACTGCAAGACAATGTATTGCCAAGGTGCCTAGGTGTTTTCGGTGGTAGAAGTACTGCCATGGCCACTAAAAGCCTGAGGCCGTAGGAGCCCCACTATGGATTATACCAATGTTTCTCAACTCCAGTCCTCAAGTACCCCCAACATTTCAGGATTTCCCTCAGATGAAACGGCTGTGGTAATTACTAATGCCTCGTACACACGCAATGATTATCGTCCGACCGATCGTCCGACTTTTGTCCAGAGTTGTGTTTTGTTGGTTGGAATGTGCCTAGACTGCACACGAATTTTCTCGGCCAACAAAAATCTACTTCAGAAGGGATGTCATGTGCTGGTTTACTTTCCGTGTGTTTTTTCTTCTCTGAGCATGCCCAGTCTTGCTCATCAGATTTTTGTCTGCCGAAATCTGTACTGACTGATGGAAAATCGGCCTTTGGGTTGACGGCCAACAAAAATTTTATAGCCTGCACAACAGATTTTTTTCGGCCGAAAAGTCGGAGTCGGTTGTCGGAAACATCATACTAACAAGCCGAAAATTGGCGGATCGGACGTTGGCCGAAAATTCACGGCCAATAATCGATGTGTGTGTACGAGGCATAAGGAAGGGAAACTGATCAAATCACGTGTGCAAAATAATGGAAAGCCTAAAAACATGACCAGGAGGACTGGAGTTGAGAACCATTGGATTATACCACCACCACAAAGGCTAAGTGCACCTGGTAATATTGTAGGATAAAGGTGCTTAAAAAAGATGGGTTACGTAAGATTACCAATGTTTCTTTTTTTCTTTTTGATGTACTCTATGGGAGCCCCCCCATCACATAGAACTGGAATCAACCCAATTGTGCCTAGCTGTCAAATCATACACAATAATTGTTTTTATATGCCCAGTAGTTCAATGGTGGGGGGGGGGGGGGGGGCAAAGATTGGTCTAGCAAAGGGCTTCTTTGGTGGCTCTGTCCACCACTTATTTGAATAAGTGACCGACTTTGTGTTGAACAGCCTTTAATAATGAAAAAAAAAAACGTATGTTATATCTCTTAATGTTTATTATTTGATTTCTCAATGCTGTCAATTCTGTATTGTACTGTTCTTGAGCTTCACACAAAATAATAGCATAACAAAGCATTATGATGGTAGTAATGCAAAAATAAACTTGCATATAATGTGCATTGGGGACTGGGTCTGGAAAGGGGCATCAAGCACTGTAGGTGTGGGCAGATTAATGGTATTCTGCTTGTAAAGTATTTATCTGTGTTTTATGTACTGATATAGAGCACTTTGAAGTCAGTGTTACTGCATAATATATAGGTTGCCATGAGCAAATATCTCACTCACTTCTTATGACCCTGTAAGTTATTCTTCAAACAAAAACTTCAGTTCTTCCTCAGTGTGAGGGCTCCACAGCGCAAACACATTTGCATACTTTTGTTTCAAGAACATCTTGTGTGCACATCAATAGTCCTCACCGTTCGTAGATCGGATTCCCTTTAAACTAGGCGATATTGTGTACCAAGATTACAACGGCTCAGGTATCTGCAACAAAGGACTATGCGCTACTAGCATGAATGATTTCTGTTCTATTACCCTTCCTTCAAATAAAACAGTTGGAGGAATTGAAAATGAAAGGAAAATAAAGTTATGATAAAATATGCTTATTAAAATGTCATTTAGGCTTTTTTTTTTTTTTTTTTTCTGTAGATGGCCAGTAAATTGAAAGACTGGCAGGCAGTACGTTTTTTAAATGTCTTTATCTGTGTTAAGTGATGAGAGTAATGTATTACTTGTCTGTAGAGATGAGCAGATTTTTTTGAAAATATACCAATTCATCCAATATGGTTTACTTTATTTAACCACTTTAATACTGGGCACTTTCTCCCCCTTCCTGCCCTGGCCAATTTTCAGCTTTCAGCGCTGTCACACTTTGAATGACAATTGCGCGGTCATGCAATTCTGTACCCAAGTGAAAATGTTATAATTTTTTTTTCCACACAAATAGAGCTTTCTTTTGGTGGCATTTATTTACTGGGTTTTTTATTTTTTACAAAAAAAAAAAGAAAATAGAACATTTTGAAAAAAAAAGGTTTTCTTAGTTTCTGTCAGTAAATTTTGTAAATAAGTAAATGTTCTCCTTCGGTGATGTGAACTGATGAGGTGGCACTGATGGGCTGCACTGATGGGCACTGAAAGGCACTGATTAGGTGGTACTGATGTGGTGGCATTAATATGCTGAATTGATAGGTGGCACTGATAGATGAAACTGATGGGCACTGATAGGCGGCACTAAAGGGCACTGATAGGCGGCACTGATGGGCACTGATAGGCGACACTGATGGGCACTGACTGACTGCACTGGCGGGCACTGATGGTCAGCACTGGTGGGCACTGATGGGGAACACAGGTTGGCACTGATCGGGCAGCACTGGTGGACACTGATGGGCAGCACTGATGGACAGCACAGATGAACAGGCACTGACTTGCATCACTAATGGGCACTGATTGGGTGTCACTGATTGGCACTGATTGGGGTCACTGATGTGCCATGTTTGCTGTATTTTACTGTATTGTAATCAGGGCACTGATCATCAGTGCCCTGATTACTTGTCTTGTACTCCCCTTCGAGGAGGAGCCACTGATCGGCTCTCCTCGCCACACACTCTGACAGTGTGAGGCGAGGAGTGCCGAAAAATGGCACTTTCTCATGTACATGTGACTGGCTGTGATTGGACACAGCCGATTACATGGGTAAAGAGCCACAAAATTGTCTCTTTAGCAAGTTCGGGGTCGCGGCGTGTCCTAGTAACACGGTGTGGCTGTGATTGTCATGCTCCTCCGCCGTCATTTGAAGGTGGGCAGGCGGCAAGTGGTTAAAGTGTGTATAAAGGCAATTTTTTTGTTTTTGATAGATTTGGGGGGGGGGGGGGGGTTGAACCCTCTGTCAGGTTTTTATCGCCATCTGTGACTCGGCTGGAAAAATGAAACCCTCTATTTGTCCTTGTGACTATTGCTGCTGAGACAGAAAATAATGTGTAGCTCAAAATTTGATTTCCCATCGCTAAGTCATCTCAAGAGCAAGAAGTGATGGCCACTTAGACACCCTTCTCAGAACACTGTTGGGGGTACTTTATATCTGAGGACAGAAATCCAAAATATTGTCACCAGAGCAAGAGGTGATGGGAAATATTTCTGTGGGAACTCCCCTCACTTTGATTACATTTCTGATTATTTCCTGTTGTATCTCCAGGATAGAAAGTAATGTGAAATCTCACAGATACCAAAAATCCCCTAATAGAGGCTTCTCTACTCTACCCAGAATAAATAAAAACAGTTCTGACTATACATACAATACACTTTACATTTTATTCTACTTTTTATTTTTTTCATGCCTTTTCCACCCCACAAAAAAAAAATAAAAGGCAAAAAAACACATATACACAACTCACCAGGCATGCAGTCTGGGTATTTACAGTAATGGGAAACCTGCAAATATTTGTAGATCGAAAAAAGGATGTATTTGTTATGTTCTATGTTCAAAAAAGAAAATAAGTTAAAGAAATCTTGGATGGCTTTGTCCAAAGTTTGGAATTCCCTCAAGGCAGGCTGCTACTGCTGTGCTGTCTCTGTACTGACACATAGTGCTCTGGTGATCCTTTGCCATGCATTCAATTTTATCTGTAAACCAAAGATTGTATATTTATTTAAAAAAACAAATATATAAGCAAAAATGTATGGACAATAAATTATAGCAACATGTGTTGCCTTCTTTAATGCTCGGTAGTGCAAGATTGTGAATGTGTGGTATTATTACTTTTACCTCGTGTCTTGGGGTAAGTTCATTTTCAGAACGCCATAAAATTGAATCTAATATCGATGGCCATACACATGGCACTACTATTTCAACATTTTAAATCACTGTCAACCAGCCTTCAAACATAAATAATGAAACGCATGAAAGCAGCAGTATGCATAAAACTCTCAGGGTATAATAGAGACGTTTGTCTAAAACACCTGGAACTTTGGATTGGTGTTTATTACCCTTCGTTATAGTGCCCCTAATAAGAGCCTCTTTCACCTTGTCTTATGTTCCTTCCCTTCATAAAGTTCCCTTTAATTGGTATTTTATTACCCTGATGCAGGTCCCCTTAACAATGATAATTAGCGAGACTGATTTGTTTAGCACTTACCTCTGTTTTACTTTGGGTGGACGAATATGCTTATTTACCTTATTCTTATGTAGAACAAGAAGGGTTGTTTTGAGGTGCTGTTGCCCCTTGATTTAGGGGAAATGGGTCAGTGTCACAGATCATTTTGTACTTTCCAGCACTGATCGAAACTTTCTATATGTGAAAATAGGGAGTGGCACTATTTTGTTTCATTTACTTGTGTATGTAAGATGAAATTTGAGCTATAGAGCTCCATAAATAACACTGTTTCCAGCAATGCAGCTAATAATAGTCAGGTAAACCCGTGAGCTGACTCAACCAACTTTTTTGGTCCTGAACCCAATTAAAGAACAGATATAAGATATATATATATACAAAACCACTATGCATTTTCTTTAAGTCAACCTTATTAACAAATCTAAAGTGAATCCATCAATAAAGATGACAGCGACCCTAGATTAGTTTTCATTTGACAGAAAACATGTAAATGCTTTATTATCTTGACAGATATCGATTAACTCAATATGTTCTCTTAAGCATTTTCCTCTGTATGTTCCATTGATAAATCAGTAGTGCTAATGACTTCATAAATGGATTGATATTTCCTGAAAAACTCAATCCCAGGTTAACACGCTTAGCTCTCGGTTTTGTAAGTACAGATCTAGTTGGGGCTGAGTTTCTCTGGTGTGGAATGGATGTGGGAAAGTCAATTGAAACCATCAAGATCTGTAATCCTCTGTCAGCTCACCAGACAAATGAGATTGCTGACCTTGTAGTTATATATTAACACATGGCTATGAAAACTTGTGAGTGGAATTAATGCACATTTTGGAAAATGTAAATAATTGTTTTAACCTTTCTGGTGTGGGTTAGAAAGAGAAACGTGCCATTTGCTTGTAAAAAAGCAAGGACAATCTGGCAGTGTAAAAAGAGTCCGCAGTTAAATTAGTAAAAGGAAAATTCCAATTTCACTTAAAGCATTTGCTCATCTAAAAGCTCACTAAATGAATCATCTCCTATTTTGACAAGGTAGACATCTGTGTTAGCTCCCGTCCCGATATCAACACATTCATGTTCACTATGGCATATCATTGGTTCTATAGCACACGGTCATCTTTAAAGGGATTCTAAAGGTTTTTACATTATTTTCTTTATGTTATACTTGACTGCTCTGTGCAGCGATAATGCACAGAGCAGTTCCTTACCTCTTTTTTGGCAGTCCCCCCCCAGCGCTGTCTGTTCCTTCTTCCTCCAGGTGCTCCCTTAGCAAGCCGGGTGCTAAGGGGGCACCTGTGTGCTCCTGCCTGCTTCCAAGCCAGACTGTGTGCATCCATAGACACACAGCACCAGTAAGCCATGCCCTTGCCCATGACTGAAAGCAGAAGGAGCCCAGCTATTCTCAGTGTCTCCTGTGAGAAGAAAGGGGAGAAAACCACAAGCGCCCTTCTAGGTGTAGCAGTTAATCATTTTAATAAAGTAAAAAACACTTTCTTACTCACAAGAGTAGTCTAAAAGCAAGCATAGGATAATTAGATGGTCCTGGGCATCGGCACCAGGGGGTTCCTCTTGGTGCGGTCACAGCTGTATCTGGGAAATCTCCTGCGAGAAGGACAGTGCTGCAGACGGGACAGTTCTGGTTCGATGAGAGGTGTCAGGTAAGTGTTTAGGGAGGGAGGGAGGGGTAGGTAGAACAGTTAAAGCGGAGTTCCAGCAAAAAAGTGTAGCTGCTGACTTTTAATAAACACACACTCACCTGTCCCACTATCCAGCAATGCGGCCGCCCGAAGCCTCGATCCTCTCCCTCTGGTCTCGGTGGCGCCGGCATCACTGGTGTGGGCACCCAGCTGTGACAGCTTGTGGCTTCACAGCCGGTACGCACTGCGCATGCGCGAGTTGCGCTGTGCATCTTGATTGGCCGGCAATCTTCTGGGACCTCTGACATGTCCCAGAAGATTGCAGGGAGGGAGGTGGAGAGGAGAACTTCTGCTCAGGGCGCCGCGGCGATCTGAGAGGAAGTGGGAGCGGGTACCTATCAAAACTAGGTACCCGCTCCCCCCCCCAAAAAAAAATTACATGCCAAATGTGGCATGTCAGGGGGTTAGGACTATCTAAAGCGGAAGTTCCACTTTTGGGTGGAACTTCACTTTAATGACATCGGGTCTGCCGGGCACACGCGCGGGGGGGTCCGTGAGCGAGCGGGAGCGCGCCCCCGGCGGCACGCGCTCGCTCCCTAGAGCCTCACAGGTTAGCGACATAGACCTACGTCGCTTTGCCTGTGAGGGGCTGACTGCCGACGTAAATCGCCGTTAGGCAGTCGGCAAGTGGTTAAACCACTGGACTCTCTAGGGTTTTACCCTTAATATACATACTGCAATTTGATGAATATGTTGGATCAAGTTGCATTGTGTGATACAGCTAAGTTGTGTCCACAACCTAGAAATACAATAACTTGCCTCAAACAGAATTGTTCTAGACACTAAACTTGGTGGAACAATATTTTTCATATCATACATCAGCAGACATAAGGCAGGTATACACATTGAATAATTATTATTGAATATTGTATTTTTAGTAGGACTTGCCTTTTTTACATATAGTACACTACATGCAGTCCCACTCACACAGATGTCTTGTTGAGTACTGCCGGTTCTCAGTGCATTCACTGATCACCCAGTTTTACGTTCTAGTGAGCACAGAATTAATTTTTTTTTCATTATTATAACAGGATGGCGCCAGTAAATTATTTTCATCTGCTCTTGTATTAATTAAACTAACTTTGTTTGGATTATGTATAATGTGATTTTTTTTATATTGTTGTTCTGATTTACATGGCAGTACATAAACCACATCTAGACTCATCTGCACTGATGTAATTAGAGCAATGCCATTGCTTAAATGCATAATTCCAAATCCAATTTAAATATGCATTTCCAAAAGGGTATAATTATAGCAGTTTTTAAAGGTTAACAGTTGGACATAGTGTGTAGTTTACTAAAGATTTACCAGATCACAGAGCTTTATTCACATTGCCATCAATTTTTTGTAGAGGTTTACTTTGTTTGAAACATGAAGGTAGTTTGCAATCTCAGGTACTTCAACATAATTAAATAACCATACCCAAATTTGGACTTTTGTGGTGCCAGACTTGAAAAAAATTATAATCACACAGTTATATAAAACTTCGATTTTATTATTACTTGTATTTTGTTTTGTACATAAAAATGTTTACATGCAATTATACGTACTGTATATAACAGACCTCTCTGAAAATCTTACTTAACATCAATTTATGCTAAACAGTAGACATGTGCAGTTCTTTCATTCCGATATGAAATTCGGATTAATTTTCAGTTTGTTCGAAATTCACATGTATCTGAATTTTCGAATTACTATAGTACCGAATTAATACGAACCCGAAAAGTAACTAAAAACATTTGGACGAAATTCTAATTCAAATAGATTCCAATCGTTTTCAAATCCATTTCGAATTCAAATAGTTTTCAAATTCAAATTCAAAAAGTTTTCAAATTTGAAAACGTTTAGAATTCAAAACATTTTCAAATTTGAATCATTTTCTATTTGTTTTCCAATTTCCAAAGATAATAACATAGAATAGAAAGTAAATTAATAGAATAGAAAAAAAATAGAATAAAAAAAGAATAAAATAGATCATAACCATCTTCTGAAATTCAAATTTCAAATAGAATACATTTGAATTAAAATACATACGAAAAGAATAGAATAGGAACAAAAGAAAAGAATAGACTATAATAGAATAGAAAAGAATATAATTAAAAAAACAAGAATATACTAGAAGAGAAAATGGCTATTTCCCAAAATTCAAATAGAATCAATTCAAATTTAAATAGAATAAAAAAGAATATATTAGAATATGAAAATGGTTATATTCTAGAAAAAAAAAACAGGCTAGAATAAAATTGAATAGAACAAATAGAACTATCTTCTGAAATTTGAATTTTGAATAGAATACATTTAAATTAGAATAGAAAAGAATAGAATAGAAAAGAATACAATAGAACTGAAAATATTACAGTAGAAAATAATAAAATAAACAAATAGAAAAATAATAGAATTAAAAAAACAATAGAATAGAATAGAAAGAAAATAACTGTTTTCCAAAATTCTAATAAAATCAGATCAAATTTGAATATAATAGAAAAGAATACATTAGAATATGAAGATTGTTATATTCTTTCTAATTTATTCTAGTCTGTTGTTTTTTCTATTCTATTCTGTTATTTTCTATACTATTCTAAGCTATTATTTTCCATTCTATTCATAATCGACTTGATTCGTTTTGAATTTTTGGAAATTTTAATTTTGGTTATATTCTTTCTATTCTATTCTGTTGTTTTTTTAATTCTATTCTTTTTCTATTTGTTTATTCTATTCTATTATTTTCTGTTCTATTCTATACTTTTCAATTCAAATTTCAGAAGATGGTTATATTCTTTATATTTTATTCTATTCTTTTTATATACTATGCTATTCTGTTCTTTTATTTTCTATTCTATTTTGTTCTGTTTTACTCTAGTATATTCTACTATTTTATGTTCTGATATATTCTTTTCTATTCTATAAATTTTTTCTTCTATTCTATTCCTTTATCTTCTTTTCTATTTTGTTGTCTTTGGAAATTGAAAAACAAATCAAAAACTTTTCGAATTTGAAAGCTATTCGAATTTGAAAACTATTCTAAATTAATTTGAAAACAATTAAAATTTGAATGGGAAAATTTGAATCGATTCTAATACGAACAAACTAAACGAATTCCGAAAACGAATTAAACAGATTAAATTCATTTGACTAAACGAACTTATGAAAATAATGAATCAAAACAAAACTCAAACACATTTATTGGTTCTGCACATGTCTACTAGACAGTAGTTGCTTGAGTTTGTACAGCTTGTTTAAAATTTTCACATCTGAGTTTGCTTCCTCAGGGTTGAGAAGTCAAAAAAATATTAAACTGTAATATTGAACAAGAATCAATGCATGGGTTACAATGATACAATTCAATAAAAGCAAGGGCTGCTTATACTGTCAGTGTTTCCCCAATTAAGAATCATCTAATGTTAGTAGTTCCAAAATGTACAGTACCTGAAAAGAAAAAAATACATTTAAACTTGCCTTAACTCTGTTTTCTGCCCTTGTGCCTAGGCAAGGATGACATCATATTCCTTCTGGGGAGATTCCATAGAAAACAGAGCAGCCAAATGTTAGTGAGAAGACTCTTGCAGTGAACCAGAGTGTCTTCTCATGAGATATAGTCTGCTCTGCATTCCCCAGGAATCTTCCCAGACGGATGGTGATGCCTCCCCTAGTTATGTGGAACATGGAGGTAAGGCCAATATATCTAACTTTTTTCTTTACAGATACATTTTTAAACTACTTTTATTATTATATGCAGATCTTGCATTGTATTGCTAGGTCCTTTTAAAAGAAATAAACTGTTATACTTTCACTCCTTATGTTGGATTATTAAGAAAAGTTTGGGGTACAGTTGACACTCCTCATACCTGAAGGCACAGATACAAAGCCACAGATCTATACTATATCCTAAATACCAAGCCGACTCAGCGGATGTGATGTTCTAAACCATTTAGGTTAAAAACATTAAATCTTCTTTATTTGAGCCTGCTATAATCTTGCATACAGTAGAACTTAGACTAGAAGAAGGTGGTCTATACTAGTAGGAGCCAATCAGGCTCTGCTGACCATTTTAAATTAGCTTTGGCCCAGAGGAGATGTTGTTTCTGGATTTTGTTCAGATATGGCTGCTTCTTTGTATGATAGTTAAGGCCCGTACACACAATAAGAAAATCTGAAGGGAAAATTCGTCCGACGACAGATCTGCTGATTTTCGGATTGTTAGTATGGTGCTTTCGACAGCCGACTCCGACTTTCCGGCTGACAAAATCCTGATGTGCAGGCATTAAAATTTTTGTTGTCCGTAATACAACGTCCGATTTTTATCTCATTAGTACAGATTTTGATGGAAAAAAATCTTAAGAGAAAGACTAGGCATGTTCAGAGATGAAAGAACACATACAAAGCAATCCAACACATGACATCACTTCCGAAGTAGAATTCTGTCGTACGGGAAAATTCTACTTTGGAAAATAACCTCTTCACTTTCCAGATCAGACTAGCATGCCACAAAAAACGGACGACAGATCTTTCGATAATCTGATCGTGTGTACGGGCCTTTAGGCTCCTTTCACACGATCTGCTGGCCGGTGTGGTCCGTTCTCTGTTTAGTGCTGAGCAGGCAGGTGACAGCTCCCTCTGTGCTCTGTGTGCAGAGAGGGAGGGGTCAGAGCCCCGTGATCTCTATGGGGGAATCGGATGAGAACGGACAGCCTGTCCACTCTTATCCGATCCGATCCGATCCCCTGGACGGATGGAAAATAGGGTTTCCATCCGTCCGGATGTTACCGACAGGATCGGAATCGGATAGCAGCAGGTGTCAGCGGACATGTCTCCGCTGACATCCGCTGTCCCATAGGGATGCATGGAGGATCCAATCAGATCTGCCTAAAAAACTGACAGGCGGATCGTTCGTGTGAAAGGGGCCATAGAGTTTTACCTTGCATTTTTGGATGGCACAGCAAACTGTGTTCACAGACAGTGTTTTTTGGGATTATTCCTTAACCCCATGCTATGAGTAAGGCTTCAGCCGAAACACTTTAGAATTTTATTATGTTGCAATTGCTGTAAGTGCTCAAATAAAGTTTCATAACATAGAAGATTTTGGGTTGCCAGCTTTTTTGATCTTATGGATTCCTGAACCCATGCAGTCATGTCTATCACAGAATCATAAGGAAAACACAAAAAAAGATCAGGCACTAATATAATGAAAATTGACCAAGGGAATTCATCACAAAAAGTCCACAGCCACTAGAGATGACCTTTGGAAGGGGTAACAAAAACACCAAATATTCTCTATATGAGTGCTTAGGACTTGTCTGTGTATGAGCGCTTAGGACTTGTGTTGTGTCACCACACAATCATGCCTTTTTTTAATGCAGTACCAACTGAGGGCCCGAAGATCACCTGCATCCAATATTGCGTTTTGGCCTTGTCCCTTGCACACAGGGATTTTTCTAGATTCTCAAAATCTTTTAATGATATTATGTACTGTAGATGATAATATATTTTAAAGTCTTTACAATTTTACATTGAGGAACAATATTCTGAAATTTTCAAACAATTTTTAGATGCAGCTTTTCACAGATGGGTGAACCTCAGGCTCTACCCATCTTTACTTCTGAGACTCTCTGACTCTCTAAGGCCGACCATACATGGTTTGAATTGCAATCAGTTCAGCAGGAACTGGCCCAAATTCGAGCTGTTAATGGGCAGGATGAATGTACCAAGCTGATTGCTCGATCAACTTGGGTACAACCAGCCTGCTGGATTCGCTTTGGATTATTGAAAGTGGCTGCTATCGCCATTTGCCCCTGCCCCCCCCATCGGGAGAAGACAATTGCTGATTCCCACGTCAGCACTGTCAGTGTTGATGGAGGAATCGTGCAAAAACCTTTCTTGCAACTACAGAAATTTGCACCATGTTTGACCAGCCTAAGATGCTCTTTTTATAACCAATCATGCTACTGACCTGTTACCAATTAACCTAATTAGTTGCAAAATGTTCTTCCAGGAAGTAGCATTTACATTAGCCCTCTAGATTGATATCAGGAAGAGCCTGCACCCCATGCTCTGGGACAAAGGGATACATTCACCTCTACTTTGAGTAGCACCAAAAGCATGACTGCTGAGAAGCATAGGCTCATTTCTGAGCAGCTAATAAACCAATACCTTGCCCCCCAAAAAGACAGAAGCTGATTAAGTTGGAAATAGGGCAAGGCCACAGCTTTATTGAACTTTGCAAAAGTAACAACTTTCCAAATGTACCAAACAACAGTGCCAGTCACAGTAATACTGCGAGCACCCGACAATGCCAGTCACAGTTCTACCGTACGCACAGTGGTGGGATTCAAAAATTTTAGTAACCAGTTCCGACTTTCAGTAAAGGTGTCTGATCTGTCCGCCGAAATGTTGCAGTCCCACTAAAAATCGCAGGTCGCCGCCATTACTAGTAAAAAATAAATAAAAATTACATAGATCTTTCCCCCAGTTTGTAGACGTGATAACTTTTGTGCAAACCAATCAAAATACGCTTATTGGGATTTTTTAACCAAAAAGATTTAGCATAAAACAAATTGGCCTAAAATAATAATAAAAAAATGATTTGTGTGAATTTCATCTCAGGGGTCTCATCATCCCTGTTGGGACTCCCTGTAGGGAAAGATGGTGGGAGATAGCCATGGAGAAGCCTTAAGGGGAGAAGGGGTCACTGTCTCCAAGGGAGAAGGAGTCCCTGTCCCCAGGGGAGATGGGGTCCCTGTCCCCAGGAAAGATGGAGTCCCTGTCCCCAGGGGAGAAGGGTCTCTGTCCCCAGGAAAGAAGGAGTAGGGTCCCTGTCCCCAGGGGAGAAGGAGTCCCGGTCCCCAGGGGAGAAGGGCCCTGTCCCCAGGGGAGAAGGGTCCCTATCCCCAGGGGAGAAGGGGTCCCTGTGCCCAGGGGAGAAGGGTCCCTGTCCCCAGGGGAGAAGGAGTCCCTGTCCCCAGGGGAGAAGGAGTCCCTGTCCCCAGGGAGAAGGAGTCCCTGTCCCCAGGGGAGAAGGGGTCCCTGTCCCCAGGGGAGAAGGAATCCCTGTCCCCAGGTGAGAAGGGTTCCCTGTCCTCAGGTGAGATGGGGGGTCTCTGTCCCCAGGGGAGATAGTGTGGGGTATGGGATGGTGTGTGGGGGATATGGGGTCATCTCACTTACCTTGACCAAGCTGCAGGACACTCATCCATAGTCACCTGGGCTCCCTCCAGCAGCTGCATGGATGGACGATCAGCATATCACAGCGACCTGTGTATGACAGGGGGGAGG
This sequence comes from Pelophylax lessonae, assembly GCF_965119305.1. Taxonomy (NCBI): domain Eukaryota; kingdom Metazoa; phylum Chordata; class Amphibia; order Anura; family Ranidae; genus Pelophylax; species Pelophylax lessonae. The sequence goes on along the minus strand of NC_138769.1, from coordinate 142,494,864 downwards.
AGGGGGGCTGGCCTTGCAGACAACCCTGCTGTGTCCTCCGGCTCTCCTATTGCACCTGTGTGCTTAAAGTTCATTTGCGCGGGAGCCGACTGGGGGGGGGGGGGGGGTCGGCACTCTGGCTGGGGAGGAGACTGTGCCTGGAGGAGAAAGTGGTGAAGTCATTGGTTGCTAGACGCCAAGCGGCTCTAGGCTAGCAACCAGTGCTGTGTGTGGGCTCTGGCTGCCTCCCCGCAGCAGAGAGAGAGAGATCGCTGCAGTCACAGGCAGAGAGAGAAGCAGAGAGAGAGCCAGAGCGGATGATCAATTCCAGATGGTCACAGTAAGTCAGCGGATCGGCAAACTTCCACATTTTTAGTAACAGGTTCTGTGGAACCTAGTCTAAGAGGCCTGTCCTTACCATCAGTGCCAGACAGACGTTAGACTGGCCCCAGAATTTAACTTGAGGGCATAGCCCATAAAGCAACATCAATTGCTGGCAAGGTCAAAATCGCCAATAAAGCTGTGACAAAACATCACAACGGGTGTGGGGGGGTGGGGTGGTCAACTCTTGTAACAGCTGAATCTCCTCAGAGCAGTTGGATGTGCCCCAGCGTAGTCTTTTCCTAGAGTTCAGGCTCCACCCAGTCACCTCAGGTCTTTGTAGCCAATCCCAAGGGAGCTACTTAACTTCTTTTTTAGGTTCACACCCACAGTGACGCCATGCTTCCAGCAGTCAAGGCTCTCTTTCCCTAAAGGAGGTTCAAGGGGCCGTCAATGTAACAGGTCACAAGTAAATTGTTGTCAGATGCTGCCTGTAAGATTGATAATGTGAATGTTCTTTTTCTCCAGACTGCTGAAAACACAAAGTCATATTGAAGCCAGTACACTGCAGACTGTTGTCATTCTTTACTTCCTTTACATGTGCTAAGCACTGACTTTATTCTCGATGTTTCCAATTTACAAAACATCTGAAAAGCCTCCAGGGCTTCAGTGAAACAAGCAGTGCTAGAAATAGCTAATATCTTGTGATAGACGGTGTGGCAGATCAATGCATGACAGATCAATAAATGCGCTGGCCAAGTTGTGCTAATGACACAGCGTGCCTGCTAATCGATCTTCTTGCTCTGACTAATTGGCTATTAGAGACAGCGGCCCCTTCCACTTCTTTTCTCTGTTTTCTGTTTCTTTACTGTGATTTGAATGACAAATTGCAACCAGATTCCTCCCTTCACACCAATAATTACATATTGAAACACAACCAGATTTACATTATAGTCAAAGCTGTCAGTCAGGGCAACCATTACACATTAGGCATTTATCTCTCCTGACAAATTTAGAACATACCCCTGTCTTCAGTAGTGACAGGCAAATTCACATTCTGCCATTTCTAGAGGGTTCAAATACGCTATGCTTCCCACAGACACGCAGAATAATGGCAGAAGAGAAATATCCCATCTTTTCTGTTATCATCACACAATAGAAACCACCAAAACATTTTATGTGACTAAGGTAAGCTTTGGCGTACAGCGGAAGGATCTTTTGCCATTTTGTGATGAAAAGAGAATGATCCTATCTCAAGTGTGGAGATTTTCCAGTAAACTGCAAGGAAGCTTGCATATCAACCTGACACTTGTAGGTGATTATATAATTGGGCATAAGGGTAACTCCACTTTTGTGGGGGGGAAAAAAATAGCAAATAAAGAAAAACAATATAGCGTATACAATTGAGACACAAATCATATTGTAATTGAATGTTATTAAAAATTACCTTTACTTTTTAATCTGCAGCTGTTGTAATTTTCTAAAAATGCAATACAATATGGCTACCTGGAGCTGTTCTGTACACAGAATGTATACTGACCACACCCCAGAAACATCATTTCCTGCTTGGGTGATTGGTTCACTGATTTTCCCAGAAGTCTGCCTAAGATACAAGTCAGATTTCTGGCATCCCCTGCAACAAAAATGTCATTTTATGTGAGATACTCCCAATAGGAACACGTCTAAAGGGGTGCAGGCCAAGCAGCTTTCCTTATTAGAGCCCTGCAGCTGACACAGCTGATAGATAATTATGAAACCACTCCCATTCCCAACCACTCAGCACAGAGTAACAAACAATGATTTCTTCAGAATAACAAAAGGTAGGAATCTGCAACAAAGTTTGTTACAATCCTTGTAATGGACAGAGATCACTCAGAGGGGAAAGTTTTTTTTCTTAACAAAAGTGTTATGCTTTAATGTAGATAAAATGACAAATTGCATATAAATATTTAATTTCAGCCAGCATGTTGAATTCTTTCACATTTAGTCCCCATTCACACTAGCGCGACTTGTCAGGCGACTTGGTCGCGGTGGGTCGCCTGCCATTGATTAGCACAGGACCCGTTCTAATAGGAGCGACACAAGTCGCTCTAACTTAGAAAAAGGGTCCTGTACTACTTTGGGGCGACCTGGAGGCGACCTGCATTGACTTCAATCATATGAAGTCCGTGCATGTCACGCCGAGGTCGCGGTGCACAACTTCACAGGTCGCCCCGGCAAGTAGCGTCGCCCCTGTGTTAACGGGGTCTTAACCGCTTTGCTGAGAAAAAAAAAAAATAGCCTGTTTACCCCCTTCATACCTAAGCCTTTTTCTGACACTTGTTGCTTACAAGTTAAAATCAGTATTTTTTGCTTGAAAATTACTTGGAACCCCCAAACATTAGATATTTTTTTTTTAACAGAGACCCTAGTTAATAAAATGGCGATTGTTGCAATATTTAATGTCACGCTGTATTTGCGCAGTGGTCTTTCAAATGCAATTTTATTTAAAGAAATACACTTTCATTAATAAAAAAACAAAACAGTAAAGTTAGCCCATTTGTTTTGTATATTGTATAAGATGATTATATGCCGAGTAAATAGATACCCTGTTTCCCCGAAAGTAAGATGTCCCCCGAAAATAAGACCTACTTACAGTTTTGCCTCTCGCTGAAATATAAGGCATCCCCCCCCCCCCGAAAATAAGACCTCCCCGATAATGAGACCTCCCCCGAACATAGGGTCTCCCCAATAATAAGGCCCCCAGAAGCTACCGTAACTGTGGACTCTGGACTGTAGCGGCGGGCGCCGCCACACAGCTCACTGTTGGCCGCAGCGCAGCCGGAGCAGACAGGAAGTTCTAGGTCTCTTTTAATCAGAGAGCCAGGGCCGCCGCCAGGACAATCTGCCACCTGCTGCCCGCTCTGCCCTGACGGAGTCTAAGTCTGACTAATCTAAATTGTTTTAGTTTTAGTCGTATTTTAGTAGACTAAAATAGTGTTAATTTAGTTGACTAAAATGTTTTAGTCGACAAAATTAACACTCCTCCTGGGATGCGTGATGTAAATCCCAGGAGAAAGTGAGGGCTCAACATCATTCTTGCCTACATGAGGAAGGAGGAAGAGCAAAAAAGGGCAACAAACCTATCTAATAGTAGGGGGAACTTACCCAACTCTGTAGGGGGGGGGGGATGTTTTTATAGGTGAAAGGTTTCTTTAACAATGTAACAGAACTTCCATCTTCCCTATAACAATCTGTTCTTGCACAAGGCAACCAAATCACATTGACATTCTTAAAATGTTTTATTTACACAATTAGATAACAATCTGCACTGATTTGCATCTCAGGCTTTTATTATGCACCTGGGTTACAAACAAAGGAGCGCTATTACATGAAAGTAAACAAATCGTTCTATTTGACATTTCAAGCTAAACTCCATTTAATGCTAAACTTTTTAAATATGTTTCATTAAAGCCATAAAGGATATAAACCCACTTAGTGTGCACTTAAAATGATTCTAAAGGCAGAAGGTTTTTTATCTTAATGCATTCTATGCATTAGGATAAAAAAACCTTCTGTGTGCAGCAGCCCCCCTCAGCCCCCCTAACACTTACCTAAGTCCATCTCGATCCAGCGATGTGCACGAGTGCCTCAGCCGTCAAGGATTCTCCCTCCTGATTTGCTGAGAAACAGCAGCAGAGCCATCGGCTCCTGCTGCTTTCAATCAAAGTCAGTTAGCCAATCAGGAGAGAGAAGGGGCACACAGAGCTGCGGCTCGGCCCGGTTGCCCCCATAGCAAGCTGCTTTCTGTGGGGGCACTAAATAGGAGGGAGGGGGCAGGGGGGGACCCGAAGAGAGGAGGATCTGGGCTGCTCTGTGCAAAACCACTGCACAGAGCAGGTAAGTATACCATGTTTGGTATTTTTTTAAGAAAAAAATAAGACTTTAGTATCACTGTAACCACTTTACCACCGGAGGATTTTCCTGCTTTACGTCCAGACCACTTTTTGCGATTTGGCACTGTGCGAATTTAACTGACAATTGCGCGGTCATGGAACGCCGTACCCAAACAAACTTTAATTCCTTTTTTTCTATCAAACAGAGCTTTCTTTTGGTGGTATTTGATCACCTCTGCGCTTTTCATTTTTTTGCGTTATTAAAAAAAAAAGAGCCACAATTTTGAAAAAATAACAATATTTTTCTACTTTGACAGTTAAAAAATATCCAATATATTCAATTTTTGTCATATATTTAGGCCAAAATGTATTTAGCTACATGTCTTTGACAAAAAAATTCTCAATGAGCGTATTTTTAACCGCTTTAAGACCGCAAGATTTACCCCCTTCCTGACCAGGCCATATTTTGCGACTCGGCACTGCGTTACTTCAATTAAACAATTGCGCGGTGGTGCAATGCTGTACCCAAATTAAATGTATGTCCTTTTTTTCCCCACAAATAGAACTTTCTTTTGGTGGTATTTGATCACCTGTGTGATTTTACTTTTTGCGCTATAAACAAAAAAGGAGCGACAATTTTGAAACAATAACAATAACAATAATTTTTTATATTCTCAAAAAAAAGTTTTTGTAAAAATCTAAATTTTTTAAGATTGTAGGCCAATTTGTTTTCTGCTACATATTTTTGGTAAAGAAAATTGCAATAAGCGTATTTTGATTGGTTTGCGCAAAAGTTATTGTGTTTACTAACTACAGGAAAGATTTATGTCATTTTTATTGTTTTTTTTTTTTAACTAGTAATGGCCGCAATCTTTTTGCGGGACTGTGACATTGTGGAAGACAGATCGGACCCCTGACTGACATTTTTGACACTTTTGGGGATACCAGTGATATTTCTACACGAATCAGTAGAACGAGTAGAAATCACAAAAAGCGTATTTTGATTGGTTTGCTCAAAAGTTATCGCGTTTACACATTTTTTGTGTTTTTTTTTTAACAAGTAATGGCGGCAATCTGCGATTTTTTTGCGGGACTGCGACATTGCGGCGGACAGATCGGACCCTTGACTGACATTTTTGACACTTTTGGGGTTACCAGTGACATTACTGCAGTAATCAGTGCTATACATATGCACTGTTACTGTAAAAATGACACTGGCAGGGAAGGGGTTAACTTTACTGGTGATCAAGGGGTTAAGTATGTCCCTAGGGGCGTGATTCTAACTGTTAGGGGGCGTGGCTTGTGATGTAATCACAGAGACATACGATCCTACATAGCAGGATCGCATAGTCTCTGTGATTAATTTAGTGAATGACAGATGGCTGTGTTTACATCAGCCGTCTGTCTTTCTCCCTCTCCTGCGGGAGATCGCGAGTGGCCATCGGAGCCGCCGGTCACATGCACTGGCTCCCCAGGAAATGTGCGGGGGCGGGAGCACGCAGCCGCTGGCACGTGCCCGCCCCCTACTGGCTCGTGGGCTAGCGACGTAGGTCTACGTCACTTTGCCTGTAAGCGGCTGAGTGCCGCAGTAAATTGTCGTTAGGCGGACGGCAAGTGGTTAATATTTGTATCTTATTCATTAATTATTAACACACAGTATTACAAATTAAACTGAACATGTAAAAAAATATCCTTTCATGGGGACACTCTGAAATCAGAACAGCTAGGTGTTGCCCTGAACTCTCACTTGCCCTTTTTCCCCATCCTACCTTACCCATCTTTCCCATCAGCTCATAAGCACGCAAACACAAAATAATACCCAATCGCACACGTCTGTGAAATGGCAAAAAATATGGTACCTAAAATTTTGAAAAAAGGTGACAGTTTACGATAGTTTACATGTTATCAATTTAGAGTTAAAGGAGTTGTAAAGTCAGAAGTTTTTTTTTTTATCTTAATGCATTCTATGCATTAAGATAAAAAACCGTCTGTGTGTAGGCACTTTGCCTTTGGCCAATCATGACTCTCACAGTACATTGTGCTGTAATTGGCCAAAGCATACAGGTCAGGTGCCTTGCTTTGGCCAATCATTAGAAATCAATGCACTGCTACAGTGCAGTGCATTATGGGGCACTCATCAGCGGGTGAATTTCGACTCGAACACAGAGCCCATCCCTAGTCCTCTCTATGGAGACTTTGGGGGGTCTGTTAGACCCTGAATGTTTCTACTGCCCAACACTGCCGCCAATCAAGCACAAATCAACTCCCATGTATGTTATATATTTCATCTGTGTATTTATCTGTTTGCCTGGAGTTCAGCTTGAACATTTTCATATAGAATGAGCAAATTATTTTAGAAAACCTTTCATATATATGCACATCATAATACACTACAAGAACCATGCTTCATAGTAATATGATTCTTTCTTAAATGTATTTATCAAAATGTTCCCTTCCCTTCCCATTTTCCCCTCAATCCCACCTTTTATCAGTATTTATTAAAATGTCTATGGCAACTAATTATGGTCACCCTTCTATTTTTCTGTACAGGTTTAAACCTGATTATGGTAGGTCAATACAGACTGTCTAAGGCAGTTCTTTCCATAATCCATGATAAATAAGGCCAGAGCTACAATATATAATACCGTGTTGTGCAATGACTGTAAAAAAAGAATATTGTTACAGTAATATCAAATATACTGACATAAAACAGAAGATAAATACTGCACTGGTCAGATGAGTTCATGGATTAGGATGTCAATGGAATATTAGATACATAAATACATCAAAATAACAATAATAGATCTGGTAGAGGAACAATGGCAATAGCTGTTATAAAATAGCCAGAATGTCAGGCAGCAAAGGAGATATTGTGCTTTAAAATAAATATCCAGGCTGCTTTAAAAATGTTTAAGACCCGGTTCACACTAATGCGAGTGCCGGGTTCGCATGTAATGTCGGAGCGCACTGCTCCGACATTACATGCGATCAGCTGTGCGGTGCGAGTTTAGCCATACAGTTTGTATGGCTAAATTCGCATCGCACCCGGTGCAAACACGCACAGGAGGCATTTTTGCAGCCGCATCAGGATCGGATCGCACAGCGGTTCACACTTGTGCGATCCCATCCTGTGCGAACTGCACGATCGCACTGCGATATGCGATCAAACTGGGGGTGTCGTTAAGATTACATTGACACCCCCAGCGTATCGCATATGGCAGTGTGAACTGCCGGGGGTGCGTGTGCGATGCGGGAAAAGGCTGCGAATTCGCAGCCTTCCCGCATCGCAATAGTGTGACCCGAGCCTAAAGCAGAATTAAAACAAAGAGCAAACATTTATTATATTGCAGCTTATCAATTTTTAGATGTGATGACTGCATTATTTTTCTTTTTTAGCCTTTCTTAATTTTATTTTCATCTGGTGATCCAGTCAGTAAATCTGTTGTTTTTCAACAGAACAAGCTCCCATTCAAATGTATCCGTTAGGCAGTCTCTAAATTATGCATCTTTCTTTTAGTTCAACCAGCGGGTTAAATGGAAGGAAAATGCCTCGGTGGAATCCCTCCTGCTGTGGTGTTGTATTGTAATAGTGGGGAGCCCTCCCCACCGTCAGAATACAATGATCAGTGTTGCCAGCTATAGCCGGTGGCGCTGATCAGGAAAAACCCAACAGGCTGATTGTACACAAGTCAATCAATAGATCAACTTGTGTACAACCAGCTTGCCCATACATTGTCCCTGTTGAACCAGTCCAATTTCAATCCATGTATTGTCAGCTCTAGAGTGTTGAGGCAACCCATTTAACACTGACAGGGGTGCTTACAATGATTAGCTTTTATTTATTTGAAATCTTGATACCAAAAAGAAAAGCATGTTGTTGTATGCATTTGTGTAACTGCAGTGTGAGCTGGAGTATGGGTTCAATTTGATAGTGTATCTAAATCTGCTAGTACATATAACGCCCCCCTCCCCCTCAGACTGACAATTCTGCTGTCCAAAGGTGCCCCTGTGCTCCTTATATCTCAGTAATACAGGAGGTATGTTTCTGGCCAGATCACCAGGTAAAAACAGAGGGAAAAAATCCTAAAAAAGAAAATGAATGCAGCCACCACAATTAAGGATTCATAAACTGCAACATAATTAAAATTTTTGGTGTTGGGTTTGATACTGCTTTAAAGTACAAATCCACCCAACATATGGTAGGTGGGTTCTGATGAGCTTTGTTATGTTTCTTTTTGTTTGTTTCTACCCAACTCCTTGCATTTTAAAGCTGCATTCACTAAAAATAAGCCTAAAATAAACTATACAAAAGAAAGAGTGGGATCTTATTGTAAGGGCTTTGGCAAGTGTACAAATCTGGAATCTAAAGTAAATCTAAAGTCTCATTTTTTTTCCTATAAAAAAACAAACAAACACGTTATACTTACCTGCTCTGTTGCAGTGGATTTGCACAGAGCAGCCTGGATCCTCCTCTTCTCGGGTCCCTCTTCTGTAAACCTGGAAAAAGAAAACCCCCTTCTTATTGGGACTTTAAAGGTAACAATGAAAAATCTCTTAAAGAGAAAGTTGGTTTTTTAGAAAAAGTACAATTTATTAGAATTTAAATATAAATACTGAAAAAATCATTGTATCAGCAGTTTCTGCTGATTCCCTGAGGAAGAATTTTGTATTTGACAACCTTTGAAATGCATTGGATTCTGTCTAACACCTCTCCAATAGTATCTTGTTCAAATATGCACATATGATTGTACTGTATCACATATTGATGAATTTATGCAGAAACTGCTGATACGATGATTTTTTCAGTATTTATATTTAAATTCTAATAAATTTTACTTTTTCTAAAAAACCAACCTTCTCTTTAAGAGATTTTTCATTGTTACCTTTAAAGTCCCAATAAGAAGGGGGTTTTCTTTTTCCAAATTTATTACGGGATTATGGTAACCTTTTTACCTCCAAGTTGTCTACATACATTTACAATACCTCTTCTGTAAACCTGGCTCCTCCCACCTATTCAGTGCCCCCACAACAAGCAGCTTGCTATGGGGGCACCCAAGCTGAGTAACAGCTTCATTCAGACACGGAGCCCTGCCCTGGCCCCAGCCCCTTTCTCCCCTGATTGGCTAGCTGACTTTGATTGACAGCAGTGGGAGCCAATGGTGTTGCTGCTGCGTCTCAGCCAATCATGAAGGAGAATCTCGGTCAGGTGAGAAATTCAAGGACATCGCTGGACAGAGAGGGACCTCAGGTAAGTATTAGTGGGGCTTAGGGAAGCTGCTGCACACAGAAGGTTTTTTTATCCTAATGCATTGAATGCATTAAGATAAACCTTCTGACTTTATAACTCCTTAACCACCATCAATGGAAAACTGAAATATTGTTTTTGTAGAATACCTTTCTCTATCTCTAAGACCTTATTACATTTACATTTTTATATGTCTGTCTGTCTATCTATTAGACTGCAATTTACCTGTTAATATGGATATCCTTAAAGGCCAACTTCAGGAATTAAAAAAAAATCTACCATTGCAGTGGCTCCTCTCCACATTATAAGGATTCCCTGCTCATTATGTTTGGGGAGTACTGGTAAGTAATAATGCCTGGAACCATCATCATTACTTTCCTTAGCTCCTGCACCAGCCACCTATGGAGCTGATTTCTTCTCTCAGAACCTCCAGTCTGTGGGCATTTCTTCAACAGCATTACATTCAATTACCCCTGCATTGTATGTCATAGGAGTGAGTGTGTTCAAACGCTGGAGGGACCCTCCTTATTCTACTTATTCTGGCACCCCTTGACATAATGAGCATTTACCCCTTGCATTGCAGGGAGGATGGGAGGGGGGTCACAACAAGGGTGGAATTATTCTATTCCTGGCATAGGGCTTTAAAGTAGCATTATGCAGAGAACACTCAATGGGACACTGTATTCGACACCTTTTATAAATTACTTGTAAAATTCTTACACAGTGTGGAGTATAAACTGTGGTTTCCATCAAAGTGTGGATTGCAGTATCTGCTTTTTACTATAAATAGGTCCCTAATATACTTATTCACCTTTGCAGAAGCACAGCTGAGCTTCCTGGTATCCAATATTCTACTGTTTTAATGGCTGATTTATTGCTTTCATTAAATAATGTGAGTATCAGCGCTGCTCCTAAGTTTAAATAAACAATTCCTCAATGTGATAAATACATAAAGTGCCAAGTGCAGAATAAATAATCAACAATTCATAAATACCAATTGCAATGAATAGTGACAATATCAAAATAGTAATAAATATCAATAAATATTCAAAATATAGTTCATAGAGTGATGAAAGTCCTTGTGATAAATATAAATACAAAATCAATTGATTGAAGTGCCAGTGCTGAGAATCTGAATATGCGTGAGTCACTCAGTGCTCCCCTCCTGTGTCCCCACTCACCAGATAAATGGGGAAAATAAGCATCTGGTGCTATCCAGCATTAGAGGTCTGTGTTTGTTTTTCCTTCTTTCCTGGTATGATGTGTCTTTGGTGGGCTTAAATAATAGATCTTCAGTTTGGTGGCTCCCAAGTGAGGATATATTATAAAATCAAAAAGAAATCTCCATAGTGTAAAATCGTTGGTTTATTCAAAATGATAAAAAAAATCCACTTACATATCAGTATAATGCAGTCTGCGTCTATAATCTTGTGGTGAATGCCGCCTTGGCGTACGTTCCAACCACCGGAAGTGACGTCAGATGCTAGATTCTTGCTTTACGCGTTTCACACCTCCCACTGGGCATCATCTGAAGCTGGAATAGCCATCATACATCTGACTTTTATACCACTGACTCCTCCCACTACATCCGATTCATATTGCTACACCTTTCACCTTTATATCAGCAGCAGCCCATCACCAAAAAGTTATTTTAATTTACCTTAGCGCGGGAACATTCACATTTAGTTATTGCTTTCATTACCTTTACTTCATAGGCGAGTCAGCATTGAAAGAAACAGACACATGCCTAGCTACTTTGGGTAACAAGTGCTGTATTGCATTCTATATTCTAAATGGAACTATAGGGAAAAGCAATGTAAAGTCTTTAACCTTTACTGAACTCACCTATACTGGACTCAGGATCTATGATTAGGCTAATAAAGTAATCTCAGCTTGTATAAAGAATTGCTAGCTCATACCATAACCCTGTTTGCAGTGCCACCCTTCCCCCTGCCCTATCAACTTTTGGAAAATTTCACAGATATGTTTAACATCTCTAGAACATTAACCAGTAGAAATCAGTTTCTTTAGCACATTTAAAAGAGCAGAAGGTTTACTATAGACTGCTGTGTGTTTTTATTAATTAAAAGTCGTACAAAGCTTATCTGAATTATTTTTTAATTAATAAAAAGAAAGAGGAACTTTTGATTGATTACTTAAAAATCAATTGCCCACCAGGTTTATAATCCATTGTGTCTGATGTTTATTGGCAGTATATCCCTGTGGTTGTTAGGTTATTGAGTTTAACAGTGGAACAATCATTGTAGTATAATGCTGGTAAAGAGAATTGTGCCAATTCATGATGAACAGTGTTCAGAGAAGACTTGGAAGGACATGACACATGCATCTGTTATATGTACCGTTCATTTATCAGATTTATTAAAATCATTTTTGTTCAGCCCTAAAGCTGCCTGCCAAAACCATTTTTGCTGGTTTTAGTGTGGAGGGACAAAAGCTGGATTTTTGTAAGAACTTACCGTAAAATCCTTTTCTTTGAAGTTCATCGACAGACGCAGCTCCATATATTCGTAACCATTAGAGGAGCATAACCCAATGGTAATGAAGATATGGAGCTGTGTCTGTCGATAAACAATAGAGAAAACTGGATTTTTGTAAGAACTAACCATAAAATCCTTTTCTCTGAAATTCATCGACAGACGCAGCTCCATATCTTCATTACCTTTGGGTTATACACCTCCAATGGTAGTGAAGATATGGAGCTGCGTCTGTTGATGAACGATAGAGAAACTAGGTTTTTATTACCAACTGTGCTCCTGATCTGGGTATAGTGGTCATCGGGATAAAAGTTATGGCCCATTCAGAAGTAACAAATAGATGAGAGCATAAGCCATAAGAAGGTCTTTTTCCTCTCCATTTTTGTTCCTTCAGCGCCCAGAGCCCTGTCAATCCAGCTATTAAAATTTCAACCCAAAGGCCAGGCATGTCTATGCTACATGGAAATGGAAAGACTTAGCAGTATTTCTAGAGGGGAAGGTGGGGGTAGTGGAGGAGTATTTGGGTAATGAAGCCTATAAGGAAAATGAGCCTGCTAACAGTCCTGACTAAAGGCAGAAGTTGCCTATTATTACCTTTATCAGTTGAATAACATTTTCTTGTGCACATCTTTGATTTAGTTTATATTTGCTACTTGGATCTAAATGTTACATAGTTACATAGTAGGTGAGGTTGAATAAAGACAATAGTCCATCCAGTTCAACCTGTGTAGGTGTGTGTGGCTGTAATCCTCTCATATAGCCCTGAATGTCCTGATCCTTGAGATGTACGTCTAAGAGTCTTTTGAAAGCCACCATACTTCCCGCAGAAACCACCTCTTGTGGTAGAGAATTCCAGTAACAGTAAAGAAAGCCCCATGTTGCCTGAGGTTAAAACGCTTCTCCTCTAATCGTATTGAATGCCCTCTTGTCCTCATGCAATCCCTTCTACTAAACAGATTTTTTTCTAAGCTGAGATCCCCATTGAGATATTTATAAATTGCAATCATGTCCCCCCTCAAGCGTCTTTTATCCAGGGAGAATAAATTGAGCGTTTGCAGACGCTCTTCATAATTAAGGTCCTCCAATCCCCTAATCAGTTTAGTTGCCCTTCTCTGGACTCTCTCCAGCTCCAACACATCCCTCCTGAGGACTGACGACAAGAACTGGACAGAATACTCCAGATGCGGTCGGACCAGAGTTTTATAGAGTGGAAGGATTATAGTCTTATCTCTGGAATAAATCCCTTTCTTTATGCATGCTAATATTCTGCTGGCTTTGGCAGCTGCCGCTTGACATTGCATGCTGTTGCCTAATCTATCATCAACCAAGACTCCCAGATCCTTCTCCATTTTTGATTCCCCTCCTAACTTTTTTTGTGTTTTTATGTTTTTAGTCCCCAAGTGCAAAACCTTACACTTCTCCACATTAAACCTCATTTGCCATGTCGTTGCCCACTCCGTTATTTTGTCCAGGTCATTCTGTAGGATATCTGCTTCATGCTGTGCAGTTATTGCCCTGGCCAATTTTGTGTCATCTGCAAAAACTGATAACGAACTACTGATCCCGACCTCAATGCTGTTTATGAATAAATTAAACAAGGTTGGTCCCAGGACTGAGCCCTGGGGCACCCCGCTTACTACCTGAGACCAGTCTGAGTATGCGCTGTTTATTACCACCCTTTGGACATGCCCTTTGAGCCAGTTCCGTATCCAAGAGCAAACCCTGCTGTCGATACCTGCAGACCTTATTTTATAAATTAAGTGCTTGTGGGGAACTGTATCAAATGCCTTCGCAAAATCCAAGTACACCACATCTACTGGTCTGCCCCTATCTAGCTCACAGCTCAGATACTCGTAGAATGTCTTTAGCAAACTCTACGATATAGTCCCTTATCATCCCCCATAGAAGTTTACATACTATTGATGTCAAACTGACAGGCCTATAATTTCCCGGGATATGCCTCTGCCCCTTTTTGAATATCGGAATCACGTTAGCTTTCCTCCAATCCCCTGGTACATCTCCTGTCCTAATACTGTCAGCAAAGATCAGGAACAGTGGTCTAGATATAACCTTACTGAGTTCCTTGAGTACTCTCGGATGTACGCCATCCGGGCCTGGTGATTTGTTTGTGTTAAGTTTATCCAGCCTTTCCCTGATTTCACCCTCTGTTAGCCATGTCCCTGGCTTTATGGCCAGTCTTTGACAACATCCATCCATTTATCAAATGAGACAGTAAGTGCACTCTTATTAAAAAATGGGATGGCAGTTGGTGGATCTTTAACACAAAATAAATTCCTTAGTAACAAAGTTCAGCTACATCAGGGGGGGCACAGAAGAAGCTGGCAAAAGTTGGCTGGTAAAAGTAATAGCAGTGATTTTGTGGTATCTGCTTATTGGCAGGACTTTTATATTTAAAAGTTTAAATTGGTTCACTTTAATGAGCACACAGACCTGTTATAAAGGTGATGCCAGATGAAAGCTTTTAGCACTATGGTTTTTGTCCTTTTCCTTATGTATAAGAACAGCACTTATTTTAATACATTTCGCCAGTGGATAAGATAGGTGATTTAGCTAACATATTTAGACAGGTTCTTTGGCCACTCTTGTAGACAGCCTCATGTATTCTTCACCTTCAAGGTTAGAGATAGATATAAAAAAAAAAATCATTCAATTATGGTGCCTTTCTTTACTTCTTTTATCATTTATTTTAGGAAGGAGCTTTTCTGTGTTACCCAAAACCTTTCACAGATACGTTTCCAAAATGTCAGGAGATACATCACTGGCTTAAAGTGCTATTAAACCTAAATTAGACTACTATAGCCATCACAATTAAGAATTGGTGAGATGTAATATGTGAATTCTTTTTTTTTTTTTCACATTTTAATTTTTATTAATTTTCCAATCAGTTTATAGAAATATTCCAAGAACACAAAGAAAAATAAAGTCAGTATACCTATATGCCTTCACCTAATTCCCAACCCCCCAACCCTCCCAATGATATCCCACGCTTCTAATACGTCCTTCCCATCTTCTCAGACACTCCGATATGTCCTCCAAGAATTACTGTCTCTAAATTCCCGAAATATTTAAATAATCCCTGGAAGTTTTAAAATCTTTCCATTCTCCCCATAGAGCTGCATGGAGGATCCGATCAGATCCGCCTAAAAAACTGACAGGCGGATCTGATCGGATCGCCCGTGTGAAAGAGCCCTTAAAGAAGATCTTCACTCATTAAATGACCTACCTCTCCTCTTTTCCTCCTGCCTTTTACATAATTGTTTTTAAAAAATAAATACCTTTATTTTTATGAAATACTGGTGCGGCCCTCCCCTTTTTTGATTCTTGGCCTAGGCGAGGAGGACGTATGCATCGATCCTGCTGCCCTCTGGGATGTCCATGTCTAGGATGACCACGTGTCCCGGATCGCCCGGGACAGTCCCGCATTTGGAGAGTCTGTCCCGGGTCCCGGTCACCCTCATTCCGGGACAATGCAGTGTCCCGGAATGATCTGAGCCCGTGAGCCGCCGTCCGCCGACCGCTGCTGTGCTGTGACAGATAGTCACTTCCTTATACTGCAAATATAAAGGGTTCGCGCTTAGGATAAATAGGTGTTAATACTCCAAAATCAATAAAAATAATTATATAATAATTAAATAATTAAATCAATATAAGCTGCTGCAGGTAAAAAAGGTAATACCTCTCAAACAATAAAACAACTATGTACCTGCGCTGCTTATGTGTAAACACCTCAAAATATTGTGATTATATAAAGTGCTAGTGCAAAAATTATACTGAGTGCATCCTTAAAAAAACTATATGTATATTACACAAGTACACACAATAAATATCAGTTATGAATACCATATATGAAAATACCACATAAAAAAACTTGTGAAAATAAAAAACTTATAAATACAAATATGTATTATATAATATATAGTCCATGATAATGTTAAAGTGAAGAAAAGTCTCTGTGCTTAATTTAAGTGCTTCGTGCTCCAATAATATTAAAAAGTGCTCGTGCTCAATCCAGGTGAAGTGGTGCTCCCCTCTCAGCTCCCCACTCACCAGAAGTTGGATGAAAAAACGCCTTATCAATAGATAAAATGGAGTAGATCCCTCACTGGATCGCCAACAGGAACAAGGTACCGCACCACAAGCCTCTCACTCTATCTCCAGGTTATGTTCTCACAATTCATAAAAAGAAAGGGCCATCATGGTGCAGTATATCAGACTTGTTTATTATCACGCAAAACCAAATAACACTTACACTGTACAGGAAAAATTATCGCCTTGTGCAAACCCGCGGGACGCCAAACAAATGGCCGTGCGTTCCACCCGCGTAACCGGAAGCCGGAAGCCGGAAGTGGTCGCAGCCGGAAGTGATGTATTACGTATTCGGACGGCTTGACGCGTTTCGCTCTGCCAATCAGAGCGTTCTCAAAAGCAAAGGCGTCACGAATACGTAGTACTATATATAACGGTATCAATAATGCAACATTGTAAACACCTGAGGCGGACCGGAAGTCAATCGCCGCCATCTTTGGACTCCCTTTACAATGGGCTGCCTATCAATCTCCATTATGGTGCACCCGGAAGTGCTATTGTGCCCCAAAAAATGTATGAATATATGCAGCATATGAAATAAAGGCCACATACCATCATCATGTTACTATAATCATAAACCAATATATTGTTATAATAATAAACTAATTTGGATCTATGGCGACCCCTCAGTGATATGATATTTAACCGATCGAATTCCGGTATACCTTGATGGTTGCCCTGTTTATGTGTATATACAAAAAAGACCTAACATATTATATACATATACATTAGTATGCTGAAAACCATATACCCTATAATTTCTCACCATATTACAGCATACTGTAATCTATAAATACAATATAAATTTCATATTAAAAAATACACTTCCTTATACTATGCGATCGCCGAATCAGATCGGCATTGCATAGTACTGTCCAGTGTGTGTACAAAAAAACAAAATAAAAAACTCTTGCAATGTGCAAGAAGTGACAAGAAATACACATTTAGGCATTAGTGTTAACCACTTAAGCCCCGGAAGATTTTACCCCCATTCCGACCAGGGGGTATTTTGCGATTCGGCACTGCGTGATTTTAACGGACAATTGCGCGGTCTTGTGATGCTGTACCTAAACAAATTTGGCGTCCTTTTTTTCCCACAAACAGAGCTTTCTTTTGGTGGTATTTGATCACCTGTGCGATTTTTTGATCACGCGCTATAAACAAAAAAAGAGCGTCAATTTTGCAAAAATAGCAATATTTTTCACATTTTTTTATATGAAATTTCCCCCCAAAAAAATGTAAAAATCAAAATTTTTTAACATTTTCGGCCAATTTGTTTTATGCTACCTATGTTTGGTAAAAAAAAATCGCAAAAAGCGTATTTTGATTGGTTTGCGCAAAAGTTATCGCGTTTACTAACAAAGGGAAAGATTTTTGTCATTTTTGTTTTTTTTTTTTAACGCGTAATGGCGGCGATCTGCGATTTTTTTTGCAGTACTGCGACATTGGGGCGGACAGATCGGACCCTTGACTGACATTTGTGACACTTTTGGGGTTACCAGTGACATTTCTACAGTAATCAGTGCTATATATATGCACTGTTACTGTAAAAATACACTGGTAGTGAAGGGGTTAACTTTATTTGGGAGGGAGGGGCTGTGTGTATCCCTAGGGGCGTGCTTTCTACTGTGATTGGCTGTGGCTTGAGCTGTAAGGACACTGATCAACGGATCTACATACTAGATCCGTGTGATCAGTGTCTTTACAGCGAGGAGAATGACAGGTGGCTTGTTTACACAAGCTGCCTGACATTCTCCCTCTCCCCCGCCGATCGCCGAGTGACCGGCGGACATCGGGTCCGCTGGTCACACGCGCGGGGGGGTCCGTGACCGCACGGGAGCGGGAGCGCGCCCCCGGCGGCGCGCGCTCGCTCCCTAGACCCTCACAAGCTAGTGACGTAGCCCTACGTCACTTTGCCTGCGAGGGGCTGACTGCCGATGAAGATCGGCGTTAGGCAGTCGGCAAGTGGTTAAAACAAAAGATACTGAGCTTGTGCCATATAGTCTAATATGGAAAAGTTTGATATTTTCAGATAATTTACTGTATTGTTAGTATTATGTTTATTTTCAAGAATATATTGTAGAGTAATATATTGGTTATTTATACATTAAGAAATATGTGGAATTGTTTTGCAGTCTGTTATTTATGGTTGGTAAAGTATTCATATTTTGTAAAAGTTCCTGCTCATTAAGAAAAATTAAAAAAACTGTTCTTTAATGCAACTTGTTTTGTTTTCTATTTCTTCAGAGATATCTAAGTAGCCAGTTAAAGTGTGCAGAAATACTGAAAAATGCACAGACAGATATGTTTTTGCCAGTCTCACGTATAAGTGTGACGAAATGCACTTGGGAAAGTAAGTGTCCCTGAATGGCAGTTAGGAAATGTGGTCACCCTAGTCCATGTCACACATCCCAAAAGGCAGTGCTTCCATGAGGGACAACGCAAACCCACTCAGACATGCTGCAGGCCTCTGCCAAGTCCCAAATACTTGTCAGGGACCTTTATCATGTCTGTGTAAGCATGGGTTTTTTTTGCAGCATGCATGTGTGTAGTACACAGGGGCAATTATTAGATAGTGGGTACTTTATTTTGGCAATAAGTAAATAAAGTGAAATTCCTCTTTAGGATTCCTTAGAACAAATTAAAGCTCTGATATATTTGTTGAGAACGAGAAAGTAAATTTGCCCATTTTAAATATGCCCCTTGATAGCGGCAACAAACAATTTTGTATAATTATGTGGCTCAGACCTTGAAACTAATAATCTCATTTGTAACATGTCATGGTGTTTCAGGAATTTCATTACTTACAGTCCCTTAGCAACTTCACCGTCAGTACCATTAATGCCTAGTATATTTCTCTGTTCAACTCATGAGGCTGAAAAGTATTCATCATTTGTTAGAAAAGTGCATACTGCTTTCATTTGCATCAAAGGTTGTATAAACAATATAATTATTATAGCAAAACTATCAGCTTTATTTCATGGATGGGATAACTATTCCCTCATTATTGGAAGTAGTGGATTTGCTTATTTAAAATTGCATTAAGATATTTTTTCACAGAACAAATGACAAAAGTCATACTGTATGCTATAACAAAGATTATTTATCCCAGCATGTAAAAATAAATAAATAAATAAATAAAATATTTTTACTGTTTATAAACAGTATATACAGTATTTTAGCCATGAAGCCAAGTTATTTTAATTTTTTATAGGGATGGGGTTAGAACCCCTATAGAATTTTTAATACTGTCTTTGCCCCCATTGGGGAGGTTTCCACTAACAATCTGTCTGGTCATGATTTTATGGTAAACCTCTCCAATAGGGACACATACAAGCACAACTTTAATGTTTTGTAATTGTGAAGAATGGTTAAAAAAAACGTTTTTTTTATGTTTTTATGGCAGTTTGCGGCTTTCTGTCCCAATGACGCCTGCATTCTCTCATTTTTTTGTATGGTAATCAATGGTCAGGATGCTTGAGAAAAATACAAGAAAGTAGATAATACATGCAGGTAATATAAAATATAAAAGACACATAAAACTGGAGAAGCTGCACACCCCGATTTGATAAAAAAAAAAAAAAAAAAAGGAAGGAAAAAATACCCCAGGGGTTTTTATCAGCAAGTAAAATGTCAAACACAAAAGGAAATGTATGAAAATGTATTTTATTATGCAAATATTAAAATACATCAGATTTTAAAATATGAGCTCTGGTTACAAGATTTTAAACAAGACCCTTTAAACCTGACAACAGTATAAACATTGGCAGGTATACTCAATTAGTACATTGATGCTGCGTCAAACATAATCCCAACGCGTTTCGACCGATTATAGTTGTAGTCTTCTTGAGGGGGACTATGTTATCTCTAATAGATGGGAAACATGCTTGGGACCAGAGGCTTTTAAATGTTAATCAGGATCGCTCTCTAGGTCATCCTCACTGCCCATAAGGTAAAGTCCAAATAGGTTGGCTTACAAGAAGCCATGCTGCAGGTACCCCAGGGAAGGGAAGGTGAACCACATTGACTGCCAAAAATGCATCCAAACCACGTCTGCACAATGATGCCCAGGGAAGTACTTACAGGCATACCTTTGGGGCAGGATTATTGTACTAATTGAGTATAACTGCCTAAGTTTATACTGTTGTCAGGTTTGATAGGTCATGTTTAAATCCTTGTAACCAGAGCTCATATTTTAAAATCCTGTGTATTTTAATATTTCTATATTAAAATAAATTTTCATACATTTCATTTTTTGTTTGACATTTTACTTGCTGCTTAAAAACTCCTGTGGGATTGTTTTTTTTTTTTTGCAATACAATCAGGTAAAAATCAGATCGAAAGTTCAAGTCTTCTCCACCACTGAAAAAGATATTTGGCTGGAGTAGGGTTTTTAAGTTTATCTAATTCAATAAACTGACATTTTTTTGCTGTGTGTTTTCTTTACCTCTCAGTACTGGCATTTTAGTGTGTGTAAAGTCAATTAAAAATAGAAAATGATCCTATTGAAATAAACTTTTTCAGAACGAATTAAACTGATACTAAACACACACAGTTTGATTTATGTTATCCCTTCTTTTTCTGTATGTGGATGATGGCACTGCAATTATTTTATTAAAAAAAAAAAATCGAATTACTGTCTTTCCTAAGCGATATATAGCGGTCACACGACCCAGATGTTTACCAGCCTGTCTGCAGGGAAAAAGTGGCAGGAGGAGCTTCTAGTCCTCTCCTACTGGTCACATGTTTTAAAATTAAAAAAATATATGATATCAATAAACTGTTTTAATTTGTCACACAAATTTATATTTGAAATCAAATCTTTATTTATTAGTGTTTTTGCAATAACATGGTGTGGGCGGATTTCTGCCAGTCACAGGCTGTGTTACACCACTTCAGCCTGTGTCATAGAATAAGAGGAAGGTGAAACCTCCATCATTCTACATGTAATATCTCACCCCCATTGTGTATAGCTGGTTAGTGAGTATGGAGGAGGAGGGAGGGAGTAGTCCTTTACTACTGTGCATATGCCCACATGTGTGCCTCTATAATCACATAACCTGCTCAGATGTAATAGAGAGGAAATGCTCAGAGTAGAAAATACACAGAAAACTGAGCATGTGCACTAGCTGCCAACACTGCTCTGCAAAATCTCCAACTGCAGTGGGGACATGGACAGGAGGGGGAGATAGAGAACAGCAGGATCAACCAGGTTTTTGGCAGAATACAGAAAAATAATCTCATCGTGAATGAGTGAGTATGAACAGCATGTAATACTCCATTTATTAATCATTTTTACTGATCCGTGTTTAAGGACATTTCAAATTGTTTTTAAAAAAATCAACAAATGTACCCTTTTTAAAACTTGATTCAGCAGTCACTTGACCACAAAAGCATCTTCCTGACTGTGGGAGCATATTCCATGCTGCTACAGCCTGCCACTGGCATTAAATCATCCACTGATAACAGTGCTGGGTGGGGGACGTGCCCATGAAGATGAATACAGGATTGCAGCAAAAACATGGCCTACTATAGCTCTAACCAACAAGCTGAAGAGACGCGAACAAGGTCAAAACAAATCTGCTTCTGTGCTTCGTCGAGTCAAAGTGCTACAGGTATTTACTAGCAAATAAGAATGGCTCAAGAGGGACCGTTTATCATGTATTTTAATAAAAGCAATGTATTACCTAATTATTAATGATGTAATGTAAAGGTTTACATACGCTTTAAGACGTTGCGAAGTTCCAGTTATCATCCTTGTTTTGCTGTAAAGATCCAGCCGAGTTCCTTAGTTAATTTTTACCCAGCACTGTAGTAGAGAAGGGAAAATATTAAAGAATAAATGTAATAGAGTTTCACAACAGGGTTCTGTAGGCAAAGCTAAGTTTACATTTCAAATAAGTAGAACTAATTCGTTCTGACCAATATCAATTAAAAATTTTCAGTGGAGGTGTTGATTTAAGTGAAAGATCACATGCAGTTAATGACTTATAGCAGTCTTCAAACAAGCATGTGGACACCTGCAGTTTATTTCTAATCCTGGTACAATATACTAAGCTATGTGCCCAGAATATCCAGTTTAAATGAATCATAATTCAATTAAAACATTAGCTGAAGTGTTCAACATGATTAGACAAAACTGCCTTTAGGATCCTTAACTGAAATCCCAAAAAAAAAAATGATTAGTGATATCCCTAATAACAAAGTGTAAGGACCAATAAAACTTAAGATTAGAGTTGGGCCAAACACCCCCCGGTCCGGTTCGCACCAGAACTCTCAAACATTGCAAAAGTTCAGACCAGAAACGGAAACCCTATTAAAGTCTATGGGACCTGAGCTCAAAAATCAAAAGTGCCCATTTTGAAGGTTTATATGCAAGTTATTGGCCATAAAAAAAATGGTATGGGGGCAGAGCAGTGATTTTAATGATGCTTAAAGTGAACAATAAAAAATTCCTTTATATATAGTGCCTGGGGGAGTCCCCTTAGTCTGCCTGTAAACTGGCACATCTGTGCCATGGTCTCTCCACCCCCCCTCCCCCAAATCCATACCAGGCCCATTGGGTCTGGTATGGATTGTAATGGGGAACAACATGGCAATTTTTTTTTTAAATGACGTGGGGTCCCCCCAAAAAACGATATCAAACTCTTAGGTCTGGCATGAATTTTGAGGGGAACCCCATGCCAAATTTATTAAAAAACAAATAGCATGGGGCCCCCACCAAAATCTATACCAAACCCTTATCCAAGCATGCAGCCTGGCAGGCCAGGAAAGGAGGGGGGACGAGTGAGCGCCCCCACTCTTCTGAACCATATTAGGCCACATGCCCTCAACATGGGGGGGTTGCAGGGGGTCCCCCCTATAAACTATTCCAAACACTTATTCAAGCATGCAGCCTGGCAGGCCAGGAAAGGAGGGGGGACAAGTGAGCGCCTCCTGAACCATATTAGGCCACATGCCCTCAACATGGGGGGGGGGGGGTTGCAGGGGGGCTCTGCCTGAATCATTCTCAGTCAGCTAAAAAGCTAGTCAAAGGGACACCGAGGGGACCAAGACTTCCCCAGGTCCAGAGGGAAATTCTAGCAGTTTGTTTCCAGCTACTGGGTCATACTGTCCATAATGATTCTAAACATGCTTCAGTGCCAGCCCCAACAGAGTCTTTCTCTGACCCTTTTGTGGCTGTACCCCAAGGTGAGTCTGCAGCTCCTGCTGTCATTTCTGAATCCTAATTCCAGCAGTCAGGCTGTTTTTTGTTCACTACAGTTTCCTTCGGTGAACTTGGATATACAAGGGTTTGTTTCAAACATTATTGACCATTGACCCAGTGGGGAGATTTACTAAAACTGGCGAGTCCAAAATCTGGTGCATTGCTGCATAGAAACCAATCAGCAATCAGGTTTTATTGTCAAAGCTTAATTGAAAAAGCTGAAGTTAGAAGTTGATAGGCTACCATGCAAAGCTGCACCAGATTCTGACTGCTCCAGCATTAATAACTGCTCCATAAATCCTCCATTTGGAAGATCAGTCTGTATAGAGCTCCTGTGACTGCAAACATCTTTCTGCTACACCCATGTTTGAGGACTTCCTCTATGTGTACTGGAAACACTCTGAAAGGTCTTGGGCCCCACCTGAGACTAGAGCATTTCCCCTGTGAGAAGGAATTAGTTAATAGATGGTCTGTGTTCAATGGGGTTGCTTCAAAGATCCATGGTAAAAGAGATACCCCAATAAAAGGGTTGAAGGTATACTTAACTTTGGGGACTGCATTGACAAGAGTTAAATTACCTCCTTGGAATCCTTTAGAGTTAAATTTTTTTTCCTCTGCCCTGTATTGGCGGTAACTTTGTTCTGTAAAACCATGTTAGATTGGATTAAACTCCTTAGAGATAATACTTCCATTTCTAGTGTAGGTCCCTGTATTATAGAGCAGTTAAAAAAGTTGTCTAAAACCTTTTGCTTTAGCTTTTTAGAAATCTATTACAAGTCTCTGAACGTGTGTGCCGAATAGAACTGATGTTTAAAAAAATATGTAGTGCACTCTGGTTATGTGCGTGGGATGCTGATGAGACGTCCAAAGAACAACTTACTCCTCTTACTTTTTAGGGATCTCCTTTTTTGGGACTTTTTCCATTAACAACGCAATTGATGGCCACAGTACGCCCTTAGTAGATCCCAGGAAATCTTCAGAAAGGTCAGAAGGGCCCTGTCCGTCTATCTCTTATGCCTTAGCATGGTGCATTTGCGGTGTCCACACAGACTGTACGTCATTATGGATTCCAATGTTCCCCTGTTGACTATTCTGTTTGTTTTCCTTTGCTGTTTTTCCTATGCAGATAGTTTTATTACTACTCCTGTTGGTGGTTACTTGTTTTACAGATTCTGCTGGTGCAAACTCAGTGCCCTTCAAGGTAGTCATTCTCTTTGATGGCAATTCTTGTCCTGGTCTGAGATACATCTCTTCTCTTCTGGTCTTAGATCCATCAGTGGCTGTTGCCCACTCCTCAATTGGACTGCTTTTTAATTGGATCAAAGTTCCTCTTTAATTAGTCAATGCTTGTATTACATTCCTGAATTAAATATAATGGAGCAATTGAGGAGAGGCATCTTTACACTGGAGTGTAATTGCTGGAATGTAATTGCTTTAGAACATTAGTTAAAATACAGATCTAGTTAATTGCTGTTTGGAATTTAGTAGACACATACTAACAGCTTTAACCACTTTAATACAGGGCACTTCCCTCCCTTCCCGCCCAGGCCAATTTTCCCCTTTTAGCGCTGTTGCATTTTGAATGACAATTGCGCGGTCATGCAACACTGTACTTACACCAAATTTATATCATTTTCCCCCCACAAATAGAGCTTTCTTTTGGTGGTATTTGATCACCTGTGCGATTTTTACTTTTTGCTAAACAAATAAAAAAAGACAGAAAAGTTTGAAAAAAAAAAAAGTTTTTTTGTTTATGTTATACAATTTTGTAAATAAATAAGTTTTTTCCTGCACTGATGAGCACTGATGAGACTGCACTGACAGGCACTGATGAGGAGGCAATGATGGGGTGGCACTGATGGGGTGGCACTGATGGGGTGGCACTGATAGGCGGCACTGATAGGCGGCACTGATAGGCGGCACTGATAGGCACTGATATGTGGCACTGATAGGTAGCACTGATATGCAGCATTGGTGGGCACTGATAGGCGACACTGCTGGGCACTGATAGGCGGCATTGATGGGCATTGATAGGCGGCACTGACGGGCACTGATAGGTGGCACTGACGGGCACTAATGGGCACTGATAGGCAGCACTAGTGGGCACTGATGGGCACTGATGGGCGGCACTGATCGGCACTGACGGGCGGCACTGATGGGCACTAATGGGCACTGATAGGCGGCACTGGTGGGCAATAATGGGCACTGGTGGGCGACACTAAAGGATGGCAATGATGGGAACTTGTGGGCAGCACTGATAGGGAGGACACTAGTGGGCATCACTGATGGGGAGGGCAATGGGGGGCTCCCTGAGCCCTGATCGCCATCCCTGGTGGCCATAGTGGGCATCCCTGGGGTCATAGTGGGCATCCCTGGGGTCATAGTTGGCATCCCTGGTGGATCTAGTGGCATCCCCCCCCCGAGGGTCTGCACTGGTAATCAATGATCTGATTACCAGTGCCGACCCCCCCCCCCTGTCAGGGGAGCCGCCGATCTGCGCTCCTTTACTCGTGCCTGTCAGGCACGAACTAAGGAAAGCCGATCAACGGCTGTTCCTGTTTTACTATGTGACCAGCCGTGATTGGACACGGCTGATCACATGGTAAAGAGCCTCCGTCAGAGGCTCTTTACCGAGATTGGAGATGCAGGGTGTCAGACTGACACCCCGCATCACCGATCGCCGCTCTGCGCGCCCCCGGGGGGCGCCCAGAGCGGTGTTATCCTGCCGCCGTCATATGACGTCCGGTCAGGATAACTCAACTCAACGTTGTACCCAAATTAAATTGATGCCCTTTTTTCCCCACAAATAGAGCTTTATTTTGGTGGTATTTGATCACCTCTGCTGTATTTTTTTTTTTTTTGCACTATAAACAAGAAAAAAAAAGTGACAATTTTGAAAAAAAAAAAAAAAAAAAAAAAAACATTTTTTACTACATATTCAATAAAAAAAATAAAAAATAAAATTTCTTCATCAATTTAGGTCAATATGTACTCTGCTACATATTTTTGATGTATTGATTGCTTTGTGCAAAAGTTATCGCATCCACATATTTCTATGGCATTTTAATTAATTCATTTATTTTTTGCAAGTAATGGTGGCGATCAGCAATTTTTAGCGGGGCTGCGACATTGGGACGGACAAATTGAACACCTAAGTGACTTTTTTTTGGGGACAATATTACAGTGATCAGTGCTAGAAATATGCACTGTTACTGTCCTGATGACACTAGTTGGGAAGGGGTTAACATTCGGGGTGATCAAAGGATTAAATGTGTCCCTAGGGGGTCCTTGCCAACTGCGTGGGGGATGGTCTGAAGACAGAGATCCGTGTTCTTGTTTAGAAGAATTGGCTGCTAATCACAGCCAACCACAGCGGGAGCGGCTTGCCAGTGGCATGCGCACACGCGCCCCCGACCAGGAAGAAGATGCAACATACAGGTACGCTGTTTCACGCAGCTGAGCTGCCTTGCCACCGTTTATGTGCGGTGGGCAGCCAGGAAATGGTTAACTGAAGCAACAGCAGAGGCAGGACGACTCAATCAGATATTATCGGTTCTCATATAGTCTTTAACCACCTCAGTACTGGAAGGTTTTACCCGCTTCATGACCAGGCCATTTTTTCTATTTGGCACTGCTCTACTTTAATGGGTAATTGAGGGAGCATGCAACACTGTACAAAGTTATGGTGTCTACAAAGTTTGGTGTATATATATATATATATATATATATATATATATATATATATATATATATATATATATATATATATACATATATATATATTTATATATATATATATATATATATATATATATATATTGAATTTTTTTTTTTTTTTTCCCTGAAACTGCTGTGAGAGACCTGTGGAACAATAAGAGAAGGATTGGAGAGGCCTGTCAGTACATTGCCATGAGAACCTGAGAGAAGCCATTAGAGACTGCTAGGCGAGGCCTGTAAAGTGTTTTTGCATGAGAGGCCTGATGAAAATTGTTACCATAAGAGATTTTTAGGCCTGTGAAGCCTGTTGTCTTGAGAGACTGCTGGGAGAGGCCTTGTACTATCAGCTGTAAACACTACAAGTGCTGAGCGGAGGAATGAAGGAGAGTGCCAGTTGGAGGAGAAGTGGAAAAGCAAGGCCAGCTTTACTGAGAACTGCAATCCTTGGTCCAGTTAAAGGGACAAAAGTGCATTTTGACGGAGCATGATATGTGAGGTCAGTAGGTCCAGGTCAGAGTACATCTGGTGGTGGTAAAGCACACAAAGTGGATTTCTATTGCAAAAGCACAAACGGCGGTTGGTTATGATTATAAATATTCTTTAAAGAAACTTTGAAGGGCATTGTGGGTCATGCACAATATGAATTATTACTAGCGCGGCACTTGTACAGTTATTTAAAATATTTTTTGGCTTGTATGAGAGTTGATTTTGATGCATAACTGATGTTGGCACTATTATTGATTCAATTATATGATGGTTTTGATTTTATATATATATATATATATTGTGGCAGAGCGTTGCCCTGCCAAGTTCTAAGAGGTTGTGACCCAGGATTCTCAACCGGACAGATTGAGGGGCTCCAGGGGGTTTTCTTAATGCAGAGGAAGCTGACTTTTAGGTTTCCTCATTGTTTTCTAAAGTCCAGTTAGGGACCTGGAGCCTGGAGATTTCCTGGGTGGAAGGAAATTTCCAATCCTGGGACCAGGGTTTAGGATTAGCCAGGAAACTGATGGCGCAGGTGTGTCTTGGTCTTTTAGTAAAGACAGGACCAAGGTTCTGGGCTCCGCCCCGGCAGACAGGAGGTCTTGCCCAGAAATCAGGAGGGCTCAACATGGGAGTCAGTGCAGCACAAGGCCGCTATCTGTGTGCACCCTGTTGGGTGAGCTAACCATCTGTAGGAGACAGACAAGGGCCTGAAGTGTAAGGCCAGAGCAGCAGTGCTGCACGAGAGAGCCAAAAGGGCTGAATGGCGTTTATGTCGATGAGCAAAGGAATGCTGAAAACCCCTATGAGGGAAATTCAAGTTTTGTTTACTGAACTTTTTTAATAAAAATGTGCAAACCTAGCCCTTAACCATTTCAATACAGGGCCCTTTCACCCCCTTCCTGCCCAGGCCAATTTTCAGCTTTCAGTGCTGTCAGACTTTGAATGACAATTGCACGGTCATGCTACATTGTATCCATATGAAATTTTTATCAAAGCACGTCCCTGTAACAGGGAAACATTTTTGGGACTTTAAATGAGGCGCCAAAAGCACCTCCATCCCTATTCTGAATACAAAAAGGAAGAGGTTTGAGACTTTAAATGAGGTGTGTGCCACGGCCAATAGAATAAAACATGTTTATTGCAGCAGAGATAACAATACAAGTGACAATGCATATGACAAAAATGAAGATGGAATTAAATAACACACATGGTAGACATGAGCTGAGTGCATATAACTGAATCGCATAATGACACAACAAGTTCAAACAGTTTGTGTAGAGTAACAGACAAAACAGGATACTGAGATGGCATCAAAGTAGGCCCGACGCGTTTCTGTAGACTGCATTCCACTTCATCAGGGACAGATGTAAAGTGAATGTCTGCAAAGGATATATAAATATATATCAAAGGTACAAAAATGGTATATATTGATAAAAAGGAAGGAAGATGTGTCAAACCTCAACAACTTACAATGCAGCTCGGATATACTGTTGCATACAGATATGGTTAACCGGGCATGGCTGGAAGTACGGCTGATATTTTTATAGTTTTTTTCACACAAATAGACCTTTCTTTTGGTGGTATTTAATCACTGTTGGGTTTTTTATTTCTTACAAAAAAAAAAAAAAAGAAAAAAAATATTTATTTATTATTTATTTATTTTTGATATTCAATATAGACTTTTTGATTATTCATTGTACCTTATTGGTGCACTATTGCACTTTATTTATTCACCATCTATTTATTTATTTATGTTATTTATGATCATTGATTGATTGGCGCTGCATTTTATTTATTTGATATTATTTGAGTGTAGTGAAAGCACTGAATGTAAGCAACCATTTGATTATCACTATTTAAGATTTTGCTTTGTGGATTGCGCTGATTATTTCTCGTGTTTTTTTCAATACCACTTTAACCTAGTAAGATCTGTATAGGCATGCAAGTCTTCCCTCATGTTGACATGAACTGTAAATATAATGTGTATTCTTTTTGGAGTCTGCCAACAATGTTCTAATTAAACATTAGGTGAAGATAATAAGCCCTCTTTCACTATCCGCTAATAACAAAATCTGTTGCTGTGCCAAGCGTAATGATTTTTTTTTTTTTTTTAATAGCGAGAGGAGACTTTATTTTTTTTATTCCTCCCGCTTTCTTCTTTTTTTTACATTACATATTTATATTTTTGCATTAGCTACATGCAATGATTTCCATATTGTGATGCGATAAACTAGCTGCATTAGGATAGTGATAAGTTATTAGAGTAACCGTATATCAAGTTGTAATGAGCAGACCTAAAGGCCAGCAATGGCATCATAAGGTACTATTATTCCATCATGTGTATAGAAGAGATGCATCCTTCTACACCACCCATGCCATAACCAGGAAAATACATGAAGCTTAGCGAGAAGAGGAAACACTAGCAGGACTCCTTGACATTTCATTTGTGATAGTAGCCTAGATGATATTCATGCACTCAGCTGTACTGTGGGGCCAAGGGCTACGTGTAGCAGTCTCATGTACTAAAAGCCTGGGGTGGAAGAGCTGGCGCCTTCATACATGAGGCCGTCAGTCATCACTGCAATTGGAAAGTAACACTAAATAACAATTATTAATTGGTACAATTATCACTCATTTCATTAACTACAGATGAATATTACAATCCCGTTGTTAAAAATAATGAGCATAAGTTAAAGTTAAAGTTTTTAAGAGAATAAAGTTTTTATGAGCATAAGTTAAAGTTTTTAAGTTAAAAAGCCCATGTGGTATATCTTAGGCTCCATTCATATATATGGGAATTGGATGCGTTTTGAACTGCATCAGAATCCGATTTGCATGACATGTGAATCAAGCTGTCTTTCTATGGAGCTAGCCCACATATGTGCGGTGCAGCGGCAGTGCAAATTTGCTGCAAATTTAACCACTTTGCTGCTGCTCACTAGAGCTCTACTGCGGCAAAGTGGCTCGATAACGTCTGGCGACGTTGACCTACGTCGCCAGACATTCCCCTCTCTCGCTCGCTCCCGCTGTATTCGGTCACAGCGGGAGTCGGGCAAGGCAGGAGCAGCGGCGATTACCGCTGCTCTTCCCCGATCGTCGGGGAATCGAGTGTGGAGATCCTCCTGCTTGTGTAAACACAAGCGGACGGATCTCCTAAGTGACAGGCAGGGTCAGATTGCAGGGTTCAGCATAGCTGAACCTGCGATCTGTCCTTGTGTCACATAGTCACCTCCCCCCCCCCACACGTCAGTAAGCATCAGGCATACATTAACCCCTTGATCACCAATAAAAATTAACCCCTTCCCTGCCAGTGTCATTTTTACAGTAACAGTGCATATGTATAGCACTGATTACTGTAGTAATGTCACTGGCACCCCCAAAAGTGTCAAAAATGTCAGTCAAGGGTCCGATCTGTCCGTCGCAATGTCGCAGTCCCGCAAAAAAAATCGCAGATCGCCGCCATTACTCGTTAAAAAAAAAAAAAAACACCAAAAAAAACACCAAAAACGACAGAAATCTTTCCCTTAGTAAACACAATAACGTTTGCGCAAACCAATCAAAATACGCTTATTGCGATTTTTTTTACCAAAAATATGTAGCAGAAAACAAATTGGCCTAAAATGATAAAAACTTTAGATTTTTAAAATTTTTTTTGGGGGGGGGGGGGGGGGAATTTCATATAAAAAAATGTGAAAAATATTGTTATTTTTTCAAAATTGTCGCTCTTTTTTTGTTTATTGCGCAAAAAGTAAAAATCGCACAGGTGATCAAATACCACCAAAATAAATCTCTATTTGTGGGAAAAAAAGGACATCAATTTCGTTTGGGTTACGGCATTGCATGACCGCGCAATTGTCAGTTAAAGTTGCACAGTGCCGAATCACAAAAAGTGGCCCAGACGTTAGACAGCAAAATCCTCCGGTGGTAAAGTGGTTAAAAATAGTCCTGTGCATTTTTTGAGCATTGTAGTGTGGTTCAGATGCGATTTCAAGGCTCATTGCCTTTTTATGTGAACACATCTGAATCGCACATCGGATTCGTTTTGAGCATGAATTTGATAAAAAAAAAAAACAGTGTGGGGTCCCCCCCCAATACATACCAGGCCCTTTTGGGTCTGGTATGGATTTTAAGGGGAACCCCACGCCAAAATTGTAATAAAAAATGAGTTCCCCTCCCCCCCCCCCAAATTCATACTAGACCCTTTTGGGATAAAGGTTTTGCTTGAATAAATTAAAACTGATCATTTTGATCACCCCTGCCAGTGTTTAAGTGGTTGTAAACAATAACCTTGTAAAACAACCCATTCAGTTTAAAATTGAACGGCAAAACATTGTTGTATAGATATAAAAAAAAACATTATAAATACCTTTTTTTTTCCCCTTTTTTATAAGTGATCACATTCACTTTGTTCTCAGCTGCATAAGAGCTGGGGGGAACAGCAATACATTGAGCTTCCCAGTGAATGGCTATGCAGTGGGGGCATTTCAGGACAAGTCTGATCATTGGAGGAGAGTACACTGAGTTCCCAGCATAGCTAGAGAACTGACCCTGGTCTGCTCTCCTGCTTAGTGTGGTCAGTTTTTAATAGGAAAGCAGAGGGACTGGCAGAACCGCCAGGGATTTCACACAAAGGAAGAAATACAGGGAGAACAGGATACTTTCTCATACAAGTACATGGTAAAGCAGGCACATATCAGGAATATGAAGTGTTGGGGTAACAAACTCTCTAAAGTGATTGTAAAGTCTGTTTTTTTCCTAGTAAAATACCAAACATGTTATACTTACCTGCTTTGTGCAGTGATTTTTCACAGGGCAGATCAGATGCTGCTCTTCTCAGGTCCCTGGCTGGCACTCCTGGCCCCTCCCTCCTGTTGAGTACCCCCACAGCAAGCAGCTTGTGATGGGGGCACCCGAGTGGAGACGCAGCTCCGTGTATCTATTCAGACACGGAGCCGCGGTTTGGCCCCGCCACCCTCTCTCACCTCATTGGCTTACTGAGTTTGACAGCAGCAGGAGCCAATTACACCACTGCTGTGTCTCAGCTAATCAGGAGGGAGAATTCTGGATGGGCGAGGCATTCGTGGAGATCGCTGGATCGAGAGGGGGCTCAGCTAAGTATTAGGAGGGCTTTTGCACTCAGAAAGCTTTTTATCCTAATGCTTAGAATGCATTAAGATAAAAAAACCGTTTGCCTTTACAACCACTTTAAAGGGTAACTCCACTTTCATGGGGAAAAAAATCAGCAAATAAAGAAAAAGCAATATAGCGTATACAATTGCGACACAAATCATATTGTAATTGGATGTTATCAAAAATGACCGTTTCCTTTTCAATCTGCAGCTGTTGTCATTTTCTGAAAATGCAATGCAATATGGCTACTTTGAGCTGTTCTGTACACAGAATGTGTACTGACCACACCCCAGAAACATCATTTCCTGCTTGTGTGATTGGCTCACCAATTTTTCCAGAAGTCTGCCTAAGATACAAGTCAGATTTCTGGCATCCCCTGCAACAAAAATGTCATTTTTGTTGAGATACTCCCAATAGGAACACGTCTAAAGGGATGCAGGCCCAGCAGATTTCCTCATTAGAGCCCTGCAGCTGCCACAGCTGACAGATAATTATGAAACCACTGCCATTAGACCCACTCAGCACAGAGGAACAAACAATGATTTCTTCAGAATAACAAAAGGTAGAAATCTGCAACAATGTTTATTAAAATCCTTGCAATGTACAGAGATCACCCAGAGGGGAATGTTTTTTTCTCAACAAAAGTGGAGTTACGCTTTAAGTGGTTGTCTCGTCCATGTAAACTGATACATTCTGCTGGAGAGCTAGTGAAAAACAACAGACTTGCTGGATCACCAGATGAAAAAAAAAGAAGAAAGAAAGCCTAAAATAAACAAATGCAGCCCTTATGTCTCAGAATTGTTAAGCTGCGATGTAATCAAGGTTTTCTTTTGAGTTTAATGCCGTTTAACCACTTCAATACAGGGCCCTTTCACCCCCTTCCTGCCCAGGCCAATTTTCAGCTTTCAGCGCTCTCACACTTTAAATTACAATTGTGCGGTCATGCAAATAGAGCTTTCTTTTGGTGGTATTTAATCACTGCTGGGTTTATTTCTTACTAAAAAAAGAGAAAAAATACAGAACATTTTGAAAAAAAAAAAAGTTTTTCTTATTTTCTGTCAGTAAATTTTGAAAATAAGTAATTTTTCTCCTTCACTGATGTGCGCTGATGAGGCGGCACTGATGTGCGCTGATGAGGCAGCACTGATGAGGAGGTACTAATATGCCGCACTGATGGCCACTGACAGGTGGCGCTGATAGGCGGCACTGATGAGCACTGATAGGCGGCACTGATGAGCACTGAAAGATGACACTGATGGGCACTGATAGGAGGCACTGACGGGCAGCACTGATGGGTACTGATGGGCACTGACGAGCAGCACTGATGGGCACTGACTGGAGGCAGTGATGGGCACTGACGGGTGGCACTGATGGACACTGATGTGCAGCACAGATAAGCAGGCACTGATGGGCACTGACTGGCAGCACTATGGGCACTGATTGTGGGCACTGTTTTTTTAATTTACAGTAATCAGGGCACTGATGATCAGTGCCCTGATTACCTGTCCTAGACTCCCCTTTGAGGAGGAGCCGCTGATTGGCTCACCTTGCCACACACTCTGACAGTAATGGACACAGCCAATCACATGGGTAAAGAGCCAAGTCATTGGCTATTTACCAAGATCAGGGTCGCGCCGTGTCCTAGGAACATCTCACGGCTACAATCGCTGCACTGCACGCCCCCGTGGGTGTGCGAGAGTGGCCATTTTGGGGCGCCGTCATATGACGTCATCTCAGAACGAGAGCCGCACCGCTCTGCCGTCATTTGACGGTGGACGGGCGGCAAGTGGTTAAGGATTGGTAAGCTGCAATCTAATAAATGTTTGTTTTAATGTTTAATACGTCTTTAACTCGTGACCTCAAACAAGACTATTACGTGCCCATTGCTGGCTTGTCAAAGGGAATACAACTGTGGTAGAACAAGGTCAGAAAACTCAACCAAACACTGCCTTGGCAGCAGGTACCCCATGGGCATTAGATTGTTCTTTGATCTGGATGAAAATATCTGGATCAAGGGACGGACATCTGATGTCTATGGGAACCTTTAAACAGATACACTTGTGAAAGCCAAAATAGGAAAAGCACTTTAGCAGACAATTTTGTGGCATATGTACCATCCTGAGGGCAGAGCACTGCCTCTGTAATTGATAAATGCAGGATAATTTTGTTTTCAGTATATTGCTGTGCAGTTTCCCATTATCATTTATTTTGGTCTCCTGTGATGCTCCCAGCAGTCTGGACGATGTTCAGGAAATGGATTGGTGAGTGCACTCCAGGAAGCCAGGCAAGGTTTGTGCCGGTGATTAGACATTCTCATAGATACAAATAAGTATGTATTTTGGATGGTCACGAGTTAAAAATTCCATTTCCTTTCATACTTTTGTACTGCAGCAGTAATGGAATATGCTTCTTTCATCTCAATGTCATGCCTCAGGCCTTAGAAACTTCTGCACTGGCCCTGATGTTATCATATTTCAACTAATAACACAAACTAGTTATTTTATGTCTCACTGAGGCCAACCATTGTTACAGTAAGCATTATAATTTTAATAATAAACCAAAAAAAAAAAAACAATAAACATAGAGTACACATTAAGAAAACGATTTATTAAAAAGTGAGTCATTTAAAGACAAATGTTGTAAGATAAACACTCCCAGTGATTCCTATCCATGTTTAACATGCAAAATAGTTATTTTATTTGGGAGCTTTAAGTAGAACTATTGGCAAAAATGTTTATTTTTATTTTAGATAGAGCATGGGAGGGTTATAACCCCTGTCAGATTTTTTTTTTTTTTGCCCTTCTGTGTTCCATTGTGGAGATTTACCTTCACTTCCTGTCCCATAGCCAAACAGGAAGTGAAAGTAAATAAAGGGAATTTCTTGGGCACCCCCAGGTCACCAGAACTAGTGTCCCTATTGGAAGATTTCCCCTCTATTAATTTTCTGGGGACAACCCAAAATTTTGGTAATTTCTTTTACTTTCACTTTGTCTGATATTTGGTGGGGGCGCATCTATTGAACACATATGCAACATTTTTATTTGGATTTGGATAGAGTGGTGAAGAGTTAGAACCCGTGTCAGGTTTTTAGTGCCTATAATGTCCTTGTTTGGGAGATTTGCTCGGTAATTTGTTGATGTTTGCATGCAATTTTTAGATTTGACATGTTTGGTATCTGTTTAGCCGACACAATCTCATCTTTAACAACTTTCCAAAAATGTGGGGATTTTATTGTATTTGTGTGTGCTAAAATTCATTTTAGTGTTTTATTTATTTATTTTTTATTTTTTTGTGAAAATATTCTCTGCTTTCAGAATATTTATTGCTTTGGGGGATTTTGAAGAATACTTTTGCTGAGATTCTAGCCATTTCTGTTCTGTAAACATAGCTGTTTGTTCCACTTTGTCTCTTTGAATGCTAATTGTGCGAATACTAATGTGAGCTTTCCACTAGCAGTCATTAACCCTTTGGGAGTATCTCACCAAAATGACCTTTTTGTTGCAGAGGATGCCTAAAATCTGACTTGTATCTTAGTGTAGACTTCTGGGAAAATCAGTCACACTGTGTACAGAACGCCTCTTTATTGCCATTTTGCATTGAAATTTACTGAAAATTACAGTGCTGCAGATTGAAAAGGAAGGTTTTTTTTAATAACATTCAATTACAATAATTTTGTTTTTTGCTTTTTTTTTTCCCTACGAAAATGGTGTTACCCTTTAAGTTATTGTCAGACTTAAAGTGGTTGTAAACCTCAGACATGAAAAATGAACAAAGCATATCCCTCTATAGTGTGTACTTGTCTCTAATTAAAGCACTAAGCGTAATTTCTCTCTGCTGCTTCATACCGCTAACAAATTTTCCTGACACCAAGAGAAAAATGGTGACGGGGAGGGATCTCCAGCAGATTAAACATAGAAACATAGAATGTGTCGGCAGATAAGAACCATTTGGCCCATCTAGTCTGCCCAATATATCTGAATCCTATGAATAGTCCCTGGCCCTATCTTGTATGAAGGATAGCCTTATGCCTATCCCATGCATGCTTAAACTCCTTCACTGTATTTGCAGCTACCACTTCTGCAGGAAGGTTATTCCATGCATCCACTACTCTCTCAGTAAAGTAATACTTCCTCATATTACTTTTAAACCTTTGCCCCTCAAATTTAAAACTGTGTCCTCTTGTGGTAGTTTTTCTTCTTTTAAATATGCTCTCCTCCTTTACCGAGTTGATTCCCTTTATGTATTTAAAAGTTTCTATCTTTGAAATATAAAGTTGACAGCCTCAGCTCTGTTCCTATGTGCTGTGCAAAGGGGGGGGGGCTATATTTAAACCAAGGACTCAGTCATCGCCCTTAGGCTCTGAGGAAGAAGCACGGCCTCAAAACGCGTCAGTCCTTCGTCTTCATGAGACATTGGACTTATAATAAGGACGTTGCTCTATGGAATTGATATGCTGGATTATATCGCAGGTTTGTGAGTAGCTGATTTTTAACACTTTTTCATTAAAAGCCCACTGAGGATAATGCGCTAGGCTGGTGCGCCCTTTTCTTTGTATTTATTTGCAGTGTTTTGTCGACCACCCCGGTTGTAGAGGGCAGCAAAGCCTAGCCATAGTGGATGCCAAGTGAGAGTTCCTGGATAGAGGCAGCCTGAGGACCTGGATCTGAGCGCAGGAGCAGGGTGCTCAGCATCGCAATTTTCTTTTTGCGAAGGGGGGGGGAGCATGTCTCTTCCCTCCAATCAGCTCTCAGAGCTCTCCTCATTGAGCGCTGCAGAATATAACTTCAGCGCTCTGCCCCCTTTTTTCTGAACTCTCAGACAGGCTTACAATGTCTGGACTTTGAAAAGATGTAGAGTAGAGAAGAATGCAGACACGCAGGTACAACTTATGTAGGAGGATTTGTATCACCTGCAGATAGTCCCTTCGCTGGGTATGTGTAAGGGTCTACAACCACTTTAAAGTGTACATTTTAACATGTGTGCAAATAAACTAATTTAAAAAATGCTCTGGTAATGAAAGGGTTAACTTAATATGTAATATGCACTTTAATTACCATAACAGATTGGCGCTGCTCCAAGCCTGCAGTGTCAGTCTCCCAGGTTTCCACCTATATTCAAGTATTGGCAGAATTAGAGCGCATCTCACTTCTATATGTAATATAGCATGCAGATACCGCCGCACACTGTATTTTACTTTTTGTAAATGAAAAACTGGCTTCAGTTTCGATCCCAGCACATTGATCACACCCCTCTGACATGTTTCACAATCGGGCTTAATTGTAGAGGTCAATGCAACCAAGTACCTCAACTCAGTCTTATATTTTAGCATCATATCTAGAACTACTGATTTTAAATGTGAATGACTGGGGTCTGTTTACATGGCCCAGGCTACCACCCAAGCAACAGGTGAACATTTGCTTCACATTCACCTTGTGCTGTCCATGTAACATACACCAGCCTGCATTGTCAATACTTTAAAATACAGACAACTCACCTGACGCACCACATTTAATGGTCACCCCCTAGGTTGCACAATGCAATTCTTCAACACAAAGGTATATGTGCAAAAAAAGGGCACTCACTGATATTCCTTTAACTTCTGACTTTATTGAGATGAAGATTAGAACATGACACAGTTCATGTATGCATTTCAGACAGAAAATCCCTGATCATGGCGAACTGTCATGTGTTAAACACTGGCTGGACAGTCTGTGGGAACATCACCAGAAGCACCTGTTTTCTTCAGATTTTAAATACCAGATAATGTTGCTGGCAAATCACAGTGATTGGGGAATGTCTGGATTTGCCCCGTCTAGATAGACAGTTTAGTATACACTTAAATCAATCCGCTATTGTGGATTATTCACCACCACATTTTGTCTTTTGCAGATATGTAATAATAATAGTATATATACATAAATATAGTAAATATATGTAAATTATATATATATATATATATATATATATATATATATATATATATATATATATATATATATATATATATATATATTGTGACAGGAAGTCAGGTAAATGTGTGGATGTTGTCACAGACAGGAGATACACTTCTGCTTGGGTTAGACAATTCACCAATTACTATAGGGTGTCGGCTGAAAAGGTAGCCAGTACGGCTTAAGGAAGTTGAAAGGCCTTCAGCTGTTCGGAATGAGGAAGTTAAGGCCTCTATAATTGGTCCAAAGGAAGTCTATTGATTGCTGCCTCCTGACGCTGTGTGAGCTGGGGAGAGGAGGACAGTCAGATGTGTGCCTCCCGACGCTGTGTGAAGCCTGGGAGAAGGATTGCTGCCTCCTGACGCTGTGTGAAGCCTGGGAGAAGGATTGCTGCCTCCTAACGCTGTGTGAAGCTGGGGAGAGGAGGACAGTCAGATGTGTGCCTCCCGACGCTGTGTGAGCATGGGAGAAGACCTCCTGGAGCGATGTGCGCTGAGGAGGGTAAAAAGTGTGAAGACTACTCAAGGTGAGGTCTGGACTATTTCTATGTGAAAGAAATAAATGAACTGTTTGCTATGTGAAGAGACAAGCAAAGGAATGGTTGCTATGTGAAGAGACAAACAAAGGAATGTGTTCTATGTGAAGAGTAAAGGGACATGTTCAATGGACATTTGTTGTGTGAAGAAAAACATGGACTATTGAGTGTCTGCTGTAGGATCAGCAAAGTTTGCCCAACAGTAGGTTGGAGACAGACTCCGTAGGTAGGTTCCTGTATGTAAGAAGGTAGCCGCCCACAGTGGCAAGGATTTATTTTGTGTTTTATTTTTATTTTGATGTTTTTGAGGCTTGCACTTGTGTGAAGTAAATTGCAAGAATAAACCAAACTGTTGTTTGCAACCACTTCTCGACTATCTCCCTGTGTAAACGCACCCCCCCAAGGGGTCATCCATACCCGCCACTGAGCTAATCTCCCACAATATATATATATATACTGTACTATACACTATACTATACACACGTTTGACACCAACTGAACCAAATAAGTTTTTCTTGGTCTCATCAGGCCACAGGACATGGTTCCCGTAGTCCATGCCCTCAGTTTGCTTGTCTTCAGCAAACTGTTTGCGGGCTTTCTTGTGCATCATTTTTAGAAGAGGCTTCCTTCTGGGACGACCAATTTGATGCAGTGTGAGGCGTATGGTCTGAGCAATGACAGGCTAACCCTTCAACCTCTGCAGAAATGCTGGCAGCACTCATAGGTCTAATTCCCAAAGACAACCTCTGGAGATGACGCTGAGCACATGCACTCAAATTCTTTGTTCGACCATGGCAAGGCCTGTTCTGAGTGGAACCTGTCCAGTTAAACCACTGTATGGTCTTGGCCACCGTGATACTGCTCATTCTCAGGGTCTTGGCAATCTTCTTATAGATAGATGCCTAGGATGTTAGGGACCTTGCGCTCCTCCAACTTCAGTTTGAGGATGCCTCTCAGATTCTCAATAGTGTTTAGGTCTGGAGACTTGGCCAGTCCATCCCCTTTTCTCTCAGCTTCTTTAGCAAGGCAGTGGTCGTCTTGGAGGTGTGTTTGGGGTCATTATCATGTTGGAATACTGCCCTGCAGCCCAGTTTCCGAAGGGAGGGGATCATGCTCTGCTTCAGTATGTTACAGTACATGTTGGCATTCATGGTTCCCTCAATGAACTGTAGCTCCCCAGTGCCGGCAGCACTTATGCAGCCCCAGACCATGACACTCCCACCACCATGCTTGACTGTAGGCAAGACACACTTGTCTTTATTCTCCTCACCTTGTTACCACCACATACGCTTGACACCATCTGAGCCAGATACGTTTATCTTGGTCTCATCAGACCACAGGACAGGGTTCCAGTGATCCATATCCTTAGTCTGCTTGTCTTCAGCAAACTGTTTGCAGGCTTTCTTGTGCATCATCATTAGAAGAGGCTTCCTTCTGGGATGACAGCCATGCAGACCAATTTGATGCAGTGTGCAGCGTATGGTCTGAGCACTGACAGCCTGACCCCCCACCCCTTCAACCTCTGCAGCAATTCTGGCAGCACTCATACATCTATTTCCCAAAGACAACCTCTGGATATGACGCTGAGCACGTGCACTCAACTTCTTTGGTCGACCATGGCGAGGCCTGTTCTGAGTGGAACCTGTCCTGTTAAACTGCTGTATGGTCTTGGCCGCCGTGATACTGCTCAGTTTCAGGGTCTTGGCAATCTTCCTATAGCCTAGGCCATCTTTATGTAGAGCAACAATTCTTTTTTTCAGATCCTCAGGGAGTTCTTTGCCATAAGGTGCCATGTTGAACTTCCAGTGACCAGTATGAGAGAGTGAGAGCGATAACACCGCATTCACACCTGAGACCTTGTAACACTAACAAGTCACATGGCACTGGGAAGGGAA
This sequence comes from Pelophylax lessonae, assembly GCF_965119305.1. Classification (NCBI taxonomy): domain Eukaryota; kingdom Metazoa; phylum Chordata; class Amphibia; order Anura; family Ranidae; genus Pelophylax; species Pelophylax lessonae. The sequence continues at coordinate 142,453,921 of NC_138769.1, read as the reverse complement.
AATAGCTAATTGGGCCCAATTTGGACATGTTCACTTAGGGGATGTACTCACTTTTGTTGCCAGCAGTTTAGACATTAAGGGCTGTGTGTTGAGTTATTTTGAGGGGACAGGAAATTTACACTATTATACAAGCTGTACACTCACTACTTTACATTGTAGCAAAGTGTAATTTCTTCCGTGTTGTCACATGAAAAGATATAATAAAATATTTACAAAAATGTGACGGGTGTACTCACTTTTGTGAGATACTGTATATATAAATCATGGACAGAAGCTGGGAAATCCTTGTTATCATTCATCAAATCATCATTGTTATCATTAATTTGTACATTGTCTTCATGAAATTATGATTTTGCAGACAATCAGAAGTGACAATCAAAGCAATTTTGTCATCACCTTCCTGTGTACTCTCCCCAGTGGCAACTGTAGAGCAAAACAAGGTGTCTGATTATTACACAGCTTTTAATCTATCAAAAGGATCCCTGGGACTGCAGAGTATATTAATCAGAATCTGTATTTCTATAACACCCACTGGAAAGGTGGGTTCCCATGGCGCTATAAGTATGGTAAAACAGCAGGGTCATAATTGTCATAAACTGAAATGTGGTTTTCGAGAATGCTTTGTGGCAGACCCACAACATTCCTGCAAATGTTTTATTTCATGTGTTTTTTTTTATGCACATTAAAGAATGAAAGCATTGAGAAAAAAAAACAAAAAAACCCAACAGTGAATAAAAGGACTATTGTGATATTGTCTTCTTTTATTTTTTTACTTGTGAATATACAGCCTTGACTGCACAAGACTAGACAATGACTAAATACGTGGTGAAATTACTTACTGCTTGGTACTGAGAATAAGGAAAGTTTCTCACATTGAAGATTCACATACATACAGCGTATTTATGTACACTATATTACCAAAAGTATTGGGACGCCAGCCTTTACACGCACATGAATTTTAATGGCATCTCAGGCTGTAGGGTTCAATATTGAGTTGGCCCACCTATAGAGTTATAAAAGTTGCAGCTATAACAGCTTCAACTCTTCTAGGAAGGCTGTCCACAAGGTTTAGGAGTGTGTCATTAGGAATGTTTGACCATTCTTCCAGAAGCGTATTTGTGAGGTCAGGCACTGATGTGGACAAAAAGGCCTGGCTTACAGTCTCTGCTCCAATTCATCTCAAAGGTGTTCTATCAGGATGAGGTCAGGACTCTGAGCAAACCAGTCAAGTTCCTCCACTCCAAACTCGCTCATCCATGTCTTTATGGACCTTGCTTTGTGCACTGGTCCAAATCATTTGTTGGGGGGGGGGGGGGGGAATATGGTGTGTGGTTGTTTTTCAGGGGTTGGGCTTGGCCCCTTAGTTCCAGTGAAGGGAACTGTGAAGGCATCAGCATACACAATTTTGTACTCCCAACTTTGTGGGAACAGTTTGGGGATGGCACCTTCCTCTTTTATTTACCCACAAAGATCCTCAATGAAAGCACTGAGGGATTCTATGACTCTGTACAGCCACAAACCAATGTTGCGAAAGCTGGTGGCTGGTAATTGTAGTTCCATATAGGTGAAAGACTAAAACCACAGTTAATACAAACATATAAAATGTAGTCTATGAACCTCCTTTAGGGAAAGGGAGCCTTGACTGCTGGAAGCATGGCATCACTGCGGGCGTGAACCTAAAAGAGAAGAAGTTAAGTAGCTCCCTTGGGATTGGCTACAAAGATTTGAGGTGACTGGGTGGAGCCTGAACTCTAGGAAAAGGCTACACTGGGGCACATCCAACTGCTCTGAGGAGATTCAGTTGTTACAAGAGTTGACCACCCCCCCCCCCCCCACCCGTTGTGATGTTTTGTCACAGCTTTATTGGCAGTTTTGACCATGCCAGCAATTGATGTTGCTTTATGGGCTATGCCCTCGAGTTAAATTCTGGGGTCAGTCTAATGTCTGTCTGGCACTGATGGTAAGGACAGGCCTCTTAGGCTATGTAAGTTTGTTTTATGGGTGCTCACGATAGAACTGTGACTGGCATTGTCGGGTGCTCACAGTATAACCGTGACTGGCACTGTTGTTTGGTACATTTGGAAAGTTGTTACTTTTGCAAAGTTCAATAAAGCTGTGGCCTTGCCCTATTTCCAACTTAATCAGCTTCTGCGTCTTTTTGGGGGGGCAAGGTATTGGTTTATTAGCTGCTCATAAATGAGCCTATGCTTCTCAGCAGTCAAGTACTGAAGACATCACCATTTTTCTAGGTGAATATATTTCTAAAGGTGCTATTGACATGAAATTTTCACTACATGACAGTAATAACCCATGCAATCCAAACATACAAAGAAACCAAAACAAATATGTTTAGAAATTAATTTATGTGTAATAAAATGGAATGACACAGGGAAAAAGTATTAAACACGCTTTATTTATTGCTTCATACAAAATCATTTGTTGGTAATGAAAGCTTCAGGGCGCCTCCTGTATGGAGAAACCAGTCGCATGCATTGCTCAGGTGTGATTTTTGGCCCATTCTTCCACACAAACAGCTTTCAAATCTTGAAGGTTACGTGGGCCTCCTCTATAAACTCTGATCTTTATTTCTTTCCATAGATTTTCTATTGGATTCAAGTCAGGTGATTGGCTGGGCTATTCTAGCAGCTTTATTTTCTGTCTTTGAAACCAATTGAGTGTTTCCTTTGCTTTGTGTTTGGGATCATTGTCTTGATCATCATCTCCTCTTTATCATCCTGGTAGATGGCAGCAGATTTTTATCAAGAATGTCTTGGTACAATTTTCCAAACATCCTTCCTTCAACGTTATGATACTTTCTTGTTGGTATGGTGTTTTTGGGGTGATGTGCAGTGCCATTTGAGCTCCAAACATGGTGTCTATTATGGCGTCCAAAAAGTTCAGTTTTGGTCTCATCTGACCAGACTATATTCCAGTATTTCACAGGCTTGTCTAAATGTTATACAGAAAACTTTAAACAAGCTTCAACCTGCTTTTTCTTCAGCGATTGAGTTCTGCTTGGTGAGCGTGCTTACAGGCCATTGCAGTCGAGTGCATTACTATTATTTTCTTTAAAACAATTGTACCTGCTTATTCCAGGTCTTTCTGAAGCTCTCCACAAGTGGTCCTTGGATTTTGGACAACTCTTCTGACAATTCTTTTCATTCCTCTGTCAGAAATCTTCTGAGGAGCACCTGGTCGGTTTATGGTGAAATTATGTTCTTTCCACTTCTGGATTATGGCGCCAACAGTGCTCACTGGAACATTCAGAAGTTTAGAAATCCTTCTGCAATCAATGCCATCAGTATGTTTTTTAACAATAAGCTTACAAAGGTCTCGTGAGAGCTCTTTGCTTTTACCCATCATGAGATGTTTCTTGTGTGACACCTTGGTAATGAGACATCTTTTTATAGACCATCAGTTGAGACTGAACCAGCTGATACTAATTTGCACTGACAAGGGCAGGATTGCTTTCTAATTACTGATAGATTTTAGCTGTTGTCTTGGCTTTCCATGCCTTTTTGTACCTCCCTTTCTTCATGTGTTTTATACTTTTTCCCCGTCTCATTCCATTTTATTACACATATCTTAATTTCTGAACTTATCTGTTTTTGTTTCTTTGTATGTATGTATTTATGTATGGCATGGGTTGTTACTGATGTGGTGAAAATTTCACGTCAATAGCACTTAGAAATATATTTACCTAGAAAAATGGTGACGCGTTCAATACTTATTTTACCCTCTGTATGTTCCAAACCACAACCTGTTGACTTTTTGAACAAGGAATGTAGATCGGCATGTGCTCCTAGTAATGAGAACACGCTGATCGCTGACAGCACTGGTCCTGCATGATTACACGAGTCACTGTTTTTACTAAACCCACAGTGGAGCATCTCATTCTCAAGATTTAAGACAACTTATTTCCTATTAACAAGGCTGACCACATTGATCATACTTAACTTCCATTATCATTCAGCACTTCCATGCTGAAGCTTAAGCGTAATTTCTTACTTTTTTACGTAATTTCGTAAGTTCTTACCACAGGCCACACCTATTACCAAGGGCTCTCTATCTCTTCATTGGATTTACCTAATGGGAGAAACTAGGTTTTAAGGGGGATTTTAAGGGGGTGGGGGGTGCAGAGGTATAAATTCAATCAGCAAAATGAATAAGATTAAAGTAGAACTATAGGCAAAACTTATTTTTTCATTTAGAATAGAGCAAATAGAAAAGTTATAACCCCTGTCAGATTTTTGTTTCGCCATCTGCGTCCCATTGCAGAGATTTCCCTTCACTTCCTGTCCCATAGCCAAAACAGAGGGTGAGAGGAAATCCCTGCAAATTAAAGGAATTTGTTGGGGACCCCCTGGTCTCCATAATTAGTGTCTCCATTGGGAGATTTCCCCTCTATTGCTTTTCTATGGACAACCCAAAAGTTGTGGCTTTCTTTTACTGTCACTTTTAATGTTAATGGTAAACAGGACAAAGAGAAAGGATGAGTCTCCCTGATGAGGGCACAGACAGCAATAAAAACGTAAAGGGGGTCTAATCCATCTCCATTCTGTCCAAAACCACTTTAGTTATACTTTAATTTTAAGCAGCATCTGCATAACCCTATTATATCAGTTTTTGTATGGATTGGCCCTATACTGTACTATCAGCAATGTGTAAAATGGGTTACATATAATCCTGCATTTCTGCATTAACACCTTGCGTTGTTTACATGTATGATGTTTAAGAGTATACATTAGGTTGGTAGAAGATCTGCAATAGTGGAAGATAAAGCAAAAAAGCAAGATTGTAAAGCAATAAAGCTTCAATTTGTCAGCTAAATGTATCAGAGGCAGCAAATTTGTTGGCAGGAGAATGTAGCTTGGTTATTTTTTTAGGAGCTAATGTCAACTCTGCTTCAAATATGGCTTTTCTCTTCTATAAAGGAATGCGGCCTTGTGTATTGTATTTTGTTTTTTCCCATATGCTAATTGTGTTGAAAATATGGTTTATTCTTGATAAATGGAAACCAAAGTATGTCATGATGGAAAAAAAAGCCAAACTCCAAATTGTCATTATTATTATTATACAGGATTTATGTAGCACCAACAGTTTGAGCAGCACTTTACAAAATGAAGTGAGACAGTATAATTACAATTCAATAATTTAACTAGCGTAAATAACTGGCTTTGACTTAACTTATAGGGTTAGATCACCTTTTCAGCAAAAAAATGAAACTGTGCATCCTCCCCACCATCCTGGTCCCCACTGTGCTTACCTCAAAGGGTGATGAGATGTCAATTCCCATGCAGCTGGGAATTGAAATCCCCGCTCTTCCCCCGCTTCCTAATGAAGCACTTCTAGGATGGATCAGAAAAATTCTGATTGGTCAACGCTGGCACAGAACATTGCTCTGATCTGTCCCAGAAGCACTGCACAGAGAAAAGCAAGAAGAATGGGGAATTCAAATCCTCAAACCACTGCACCGGATGCAGGAGAACTGACAGTTCATCACCCATGGAGGTCAGTACAGCAGGTACAGGGGGGGGGGGGAGGGTGTCTGTGATATTAGTTCACCCTTTCATTTTTTTCTGAAAAGGTAAACTTGCACATTAGGCCTTATGTAATTCCTTGTATAACAGCAGGGAAATCAGTATTTAGGATTAACCACTTGCCGACCGCCGCACGACTATTTACTGCAGCGGTTAGCCCCTCACAGGCAAAGCGACTACGTCGCTAGCCTGTGAGGCTTCTAGGGAGAGAGAGCACGTGCCGCTGGAGGCGCGCTCCAGCGTGGTCACGGACCCCCCCGCACGTCGGGTCCGCCAGGCACTCGCGATCGTCCGTGACACCGGAAGAAAGGCAGGCGGCTGATGTAAACAAAGCCGCCTGTCATTCTTCCCTGTGTAAGAATGGAGATCAGACGGTTCTACTATGTAGGACCGTTGATCTCTGTTCTTACACCAGTAGCCATGTGCAATCACAGTTAGAAGCACGCCCCTAGGACACACTTAACCCCTCCCTCTCCAATACAGTTAACCCCTTCACTGTCAGTGTCATTTTTACAGTAACAGTGCATATGATTACTGCAGTAATGTCACTGGTAACCCCAAAAGTGTCAAAAATGTCAGTCAAGGGTCCGATCTGTCCGCCGCAATGTCGCAGTCCCGCAAAAAAAATTGCAGATCACCGCCATTACTCGTTAAAAAAAAACAACAAAAATGACAAAAATCTTTCCCTTTGTTAATAAATGCGATAACTTTTGCGCAAACCAATCAAAATATGCTTTTTGCAATTTTTTTTACCAAACATATGTAGCATAAAACAAATTGGCCGAAAATGTTAAAAAAATTTGATTTTTAAATTTTTCTTTTTGGGAATTTCATATAAAAAAATTTGAAAAATATTGTTATTTTTGCAAAATTGACGCTCTTTTTTTGTTTACAGCGCATAATCAAAAAATCGCACAGGTGATCAAATACCACCAAAAGAAAGCTCTGTTTGTGGGGAAAAAAAGGACGTCAATTTAGTTTAGGTACAGCGTCGCACGACTGCGCAATTGTCCGTTAAAGTCACGCAGTGCTGAATCACAAATAGGCCCTGGTCAGGAAGGGGGTAAAATCTTCCGGGGCTTAAGTGGTTAATTAGATGTCCTGCCTTCACATATTTTGACAAGGAGCAAGCTGACAGGAGGAGAGAGCAGTAAGAGGAGCTCATTAATCTACTGGTGCTTCTTACCCATTTAGTTGCTGTAGAGAGAAAACAGGGTAGTTGTGCTGTGTGGCAAATCTGTGTAAATGTCAGGATTGAATATACAAACATACAAATCTTTGGCAGGTAAGACAACTCTTATATTTGTATTTTATCTGCTTAAGAAGCTTTTTGCCTGAAGGTTAATGGAAATAAATATTGGAGCAGTAAAGCTGGCCTATTGCATTCCATACTCAAAGCGAGTAAGATTAGTTTACTTTTGGACTCATTTTAGGACTGTGACCCATAAAGCATTAAAGACACCAACATGGCAGCCAGAATTTTCAGAAGGGTGCCAACAATACCAGGCTGTAACATTTTCTCATGACAAATTGTATTATCTTTTAAAATGCTATAGATTTTACATTTGAAATGTTAGTTATGTAGAAGGATACCGTGTACTCCAAAGTAAATGATTATGTCATTACTTTTCAAATATCAATGTCACATCTGCATTCACTTATAACTATTGGTAAAAATATTCTCACCGATTTGTTAGTTGTTATCCCAAGCTCATCAGAATGGGATTTATATACTGTCACATGTCATACACGTGTTACAAGCAGAACTGATAATGCAGAATTTATCTTTCAATTAGAAAATTAGACTCTAGGATTAAGAGCTTATTTCCTTGGCTGAAAGTTGGAATTTATTCATCTGATCCCATCCCTTGCTATTAATACCAAGACAAGAAAGTATAAATACACAAAATTGAACTAGAATGTAAATAATATTAAGGTGTACAATATATTGGTTACACAATTAAATTAAATATAGTTTATCATCTTTACTAAGCCAAGTGGAATATTTCTTAATCCTTTAGTAAATTGACTGCAATATACAAAGTAATGGAGATCACTTTGATAGGAATATGGACAGTGAAAAAACACTTCTAACCCTTCTGCTGCCTGGGTTGCCTTAAGCTGGATACACACTATACAACTTTTGTTGGTAGATTTCATTTAGATTAAAGGCCCGTACACACGATAAGAAAATCTGTAGGGAAAATTCGTCCGACCACCGATCTGTCGATTTTCGGATTGCTAGTATGGTGCTTTCGACAGCTGACTCCGACTTTTCGGCTGACAAAATCCTGATGTGCAGGCTATATAATTGTTGTCGTCCGTCAAAAACATCCGATTTTCGTCTCATTAGTACAGATTTAGACGGAAAAAAATCTTAAGAGCAAGACTAGGCATCAGAGATGAAAGAACACATACAAAGCAATCCAACACATGACATCACTTCTGAAGTAGAATTCTGTCGTACGGGAAAATTCGTATGAAAATAACCTCTTCACTTCCACATCAGACTAACATGCCTCAAAAAACAGACGACAGATCATTCGATAATCTGATCGTGTGTACGGGGCTTTACCTTCAACTATGTAGTGCAAGGGCCTGACTGATTGCATACAAATTGAAAGTATGTCATATTATATGGTTTTGGTAAGTCTAAAGGAAAAAATCTAAAGAAAATTGTATAGTATGTATCCAGCTGGCTCCCAACAAACAATACAATCTGACTATACAATCTCCTTCAGAACTGCCAACAACTATGTACTGACTGGATGCAAACAGATTATATGGATTAGGTAGGCTGTTCCCAGACCACCCTACTTTTGCTTTTGAAGGCTTAACTCATTAGACATGATGTTAGTGGATGGGTGGGACCTAACACTGTAAATATGTCCCAGGCAGGAGGTACAAAGGTCGTTTTTCTGAAACAGAGAGGTAATAGCAGATGGTATGGGGGTTGATTTACTAAAACTGGAATATTTTGGTGCAGCTCTGTAATGAAACCAATAAGCTTCCAGTTTTTTTTTTTTTTTTTTTTTTGTCAAAGGTTAATTGATGATATCTTCTGAAGTATGAGATAAGAAAATAAACACAAGGCAAGGTATAAAACATGTCCCATGTCATCCAAAGTGGATACCTTGTTTTCATTCAAATGTTCATTTTCCCTCATGGAAGGAATAACTTCGCATTGTTCACAGATTAACCACTTAACAACTGGGCACTTATACCCCTTTCCTAACAGGCCAATTTTTAGCTTTCAGTGTTCTCACATTTTGAATGACAATTACTCAATCACGCAACACTGTACCCATATGACATTTTTGTCCTTTTTTTCACACAATTAGATCTTTCTTTTGGTGGTATTTAATCATCGCTGGGTTTTTTATTTTTTACGCTATAAATAAAAAAAAAGACCAAAAGTTTTGAAAAAAATGCATTTTTATTCATTTATAAAATTTTGCAAATTAGTAACTTTTCTTCATAAATTTTGGCCAAAAGTTATACTGCTACATATCTTTGTTAAAAATAACCCAAATAAGTATATATTATTTGGTCTTTGTGAAGGTTAGAGTCTATAAGCTATGGTACCAATCATTGAAAATTGATCACACCTGATGTACTGATGGCCTATCTCATTTCTTGAGACATTAACAAGCCAGGAAAGTACAAATACCCCCCAAATTACCCCTTTTTGGAAAGTAGACATTCCAATGTATTTAGTAAGAGGCATGGTGAGTTTTTTGAAGTTGTAATTTTTTCCCACAATTCTTTGAAAAAATTAATATTTCTTTTTTTATTTGTATTTTTTCACAAAATTGTCATATTACCAAGTTCTTTCTCACACACTTTATAGGCATACTTGCAACTACACCCCAAAATACATTCTGCTACTGCACCTGAGTATGGAGATACATGTGTGAGACTTTTTCACAGCCTGGCCCAACATCCAAATAGCACCGTTAGGCATTCTAGGCAAATAAATTACACATATAATTTCCTGACAACATATCACACTTTTGAATGCCCTGGAGCACCAGAACAATGGAAACGCCCACAAAATGACCCCATTTTGGAAAGCAAACACCCCAACACATAATCTAGGAGGCATTTTGAACATGTCATTTTTTTCCACAAGCTTTTGGAAAATGTGGAAAGAAAATGAAAACTCATTTTTTTTTTTTACACAAAGTTGTCCATTTTTTAGGATATTTATAATACATAGCATGTACATACCAAAAATTACATCCCGAAATACATTCTGCTACTCCTCCTGAATATGGCGATACTACATGTGTGAGACTTTTACACAGCTTGCCACATAGAGAGACCCAACATTCAGGGAGCACCATCAGGTGCTCTAGGGACATAAAACTACAAATCCAATTCCCTGTCTACCCATCACACTTTTGTGATGCACTGTAGGGCACTGATAAGCAACGTAGTGGCACTGATGTGCATGGATGAGCACTGATGTGGCATGGATGAGAACTGATGCGGCACAGATGAGCACTGATGTGGCACAGATAGGCACTGATGAGGCATGGATGTGGCACAGATGAGCACTGATGTGGCATGGATGTGGCACAGATGAGCCCTTATGTGGCATGAATGTGGCACGGATGAGCACTGATGTGGCACGGATGAGCACTGATGTGGCATTGATGTGGCATGGATGAACACTGATGTGGCATAGATGTGGCATTTATGAGCACTGATGTGGCATGGATGTGCACTGATGTGGCACGGATGAGCACTGATTTGGCAAAGATGTTGCATAGGTGAGCACTGATGTGGCACAGATGAGCACTGATGTGGCATGGATGAGGCACAGATGAGCACTGATGTGGCATGGATGAGGCACAAATAGGCACTGATGTGGCATGGATGAGGCATGGATAAGTACTGATGGGGCATGGATGGGCAGATATGAGGCATGGGTGAGCATGAAGGAGCACTGATGTGGCATGGATGAGGCATGGCTCAGCACTGATGTGGCATGGGTGGGCACAGATGGGCATGGATGAGGCACAGATGAGGCACAGATGGGCATGAATGAGGCACAGATCAGCATGAATGAGGAATGGATGGGCAGGAATGAGGCACAGATAGGCATAAATGAGGCATGGATGGGGCACAGATGGGCATGAATGAGGCATAAATGTGGCATTAATGACGCACAGACGCTGAATCGGACATGTGCCGGTTTGGTGACAACTGATCGCTCCATCATTGGACGGAGCCATCATGTGGTAAAGGGCCGCTGTCATTGGCCCTTTACTATGATCCGTGATGCGCCTTGTCTGGTGAGCCCAGCGAGCATGGAGACTTCCATGTGCATGCCCCAGGGACTATGCGGGAAGCGCGATTCTGGGAGGACGTCATTGTACACCCTCCCAGAATAGGCCAACCGCGCTGTAGCCATTATTCAGATATGGTCAGTCGGCAAGTGGTTAAAGTGGTTGCATAAGCCTGAAGTTTTTTCACCTTCATGCATCCTATGCATGAAGGAAAAAACCTTCAGTATGCAGCCCCCCCGCCCCCAATACTCACCTGCGCCCAATCCAGCAATGTGCATGAGAGCGGCTGTCCTGGTTCCCTACAGCCAGTAAGGAAGGAGCGGGAGTGCGGCCTGCTCTGGGTGTCTTATAGACACCCAGAGCAGGGGTCAGGAGCAAGCACTCTCAAGTGCTCCCATAGCAAGAATCTTGCTATGGGGGCATTTAGTAGGGGGGGAGGAGCTCAGAGCGCCATCGAGGGAACCGAGAAGAGGAGGAAAACCATTGCAGAGAGCAGGTAAGTATAACATGTTTGCTATTTTTTTGTTTATTTTAAATTAAGCATGTAGTATCATTTCAGGCTCTATCAGCCCCAAATCCTACCCTGTTCAGCATTGTGTGTGCAGTATTACCATCTTTTGACTGGATGAAAACACGATTCAGTGTCACATGGTGGATCTTGGTGATTGGCATTGTAATATTTAATTTATGAACCAAGTTTTTTCTTCTTTTTTTTGAGTGGACACCAATGAGCTAAATACTTATGAGAAATAAATTGGCACAATTTTCTTTTTTAGAGGCCTTGGTTCTTCCAATGCCTCTCTATGGATTTCAGTTACTCCTGTTGCATAATGCTTACAGAGTTTTTTCATTTTTTCTTTCCTTAAGGGGACACCAGTGAGCTGAATATTTATGAAAATCAAACTCGCACACTTTTATTTTAAAGGCCTTGGTTCTTCTGCCTTTCTGTGGATTTCAGTTTTTCCTCCTGTTGCATAATGCTTAATATAAAATTAATGAAACCGTTGCTTAGAGAGAATAATACATCCTTATAATGGCTGCCTAAGATTAGTAGATCTGGGATCTCATGTGCACAGTTCTTATAGTACCCAGGAAATAGGAATCCAGCAAGTCATTTTACTCACCGCCATTCCCCTAACCCGTATAAGAAGATTCTACCTTTAACAAAGCAGATCCTGCAGAGGGCTGATTCTGGTATGGTTAAGAAAAAAAGACAAATCGCTAACTAACAAAAGGGGCATGAGCCCCTTTGTTTATTAGAAGCAATCTGCTCCCTTTTCTATGCTGTGTCTGTAACAGACACAGCACTGGATAGTTCAGCGGAGCTGCATGCCTTGAATTCCTTTTCCCTCCCCAACCCCCTAATCAGCTGAGACCAGGAAGTAGAAGGAAGGCTGTAAGCTTGACTCATGCAGTTTAATGGAATGTGAACTATCTGCTGATCATTCTCATACCTTGATCAGGATCTGTGGCAGTTTTCTGTAATAAAAGATGTTGCGATCCCTCTCCTAATTAGGTGCAGAATCCGCACCAATCTTTGTTTCACTCTGAAATAGAAACTTGCGTGAGAGATGTATATAATCCTGAAACAGGTCTGTTTGTTAGTGTAGAGCATGCCAGTTGTGCTAGCTTCATGCACTATTATAATGGTGGGAATCTTAATTAATTTCCTGAATTGTAAATAAGCTAGGGGCTTGGTGGAATTCACATTTTAAAGCCAGGGACATCATTATGGAGTTACCCCCCCGCTCCCCCTCCTTTGTAGCAATAGCAGCCCCCACTCTCCTGCTGAGGTTTTCCACAAGAGTATGGTGTATGTATGTGGCAGTAACTCCATATTCATCCAAAAACAACATTTTGGTCTGCTTCTGATGTTGAAGGAGGAGACCTGGTTCCCAATTTGTGTTTCACTTAATCCCAAGGGTGTTCATTAGGGTAGTAGTCATGCCTCTGTGCAGGTTGTTCAAGTTCCTCCACACTAAACTTGTCAAACCATGTCTTTATGGACCTGGCTATGTGCACATGGGCAAAGTAATGCTGTAACACAAAAGAGACATTCCTAAACAAATTCCCACAGGGTCAATTGGGACACAAATCGTATTGTAATTGAATTTTATTAAAAATTACCTTTTCTTTTCAATCTGCAGCCGCTGTATTTGTCTGAAAATGCAATGCAATATGGCTACCAGGAGGTGTTCTGTACACATAATGTGTACTGACCACACCCCAGAAACATCATTTCCTGCTTGTGTGATTGGCTCACCAATTTTCCCAGAAGTCTGCCTAAGATACAAATCAGATTTCAGGCATCCCCTGCAACAAAAATGTCATTTTTTTGTGAGATACTTCCAATAGGAACACGTCTAAAGGGATGCTGGCCCAGCAGATTTCCTCATTAGTGCTCTGCAGCTGTGCAGCTGACTGATAAATATGAAACCACTCCTATTAGACCTACTCAACACAGAGGAACAAACAGTGATTTCTTCTGAATAACAAAATGTAGGAATCTGCAACAAAGGTTATTATAATCCTTGCAATGTACATAGATTACCCAGATTACCCAGAGGGGAATGCTTTTTCTCAACAAAAGTGGAGTTACGCTTTAAGTAGCTGCACAAAAAAAAAAATACTAACACCAGTTTGTCAAAAAGGAGTTCCCTTAGGGAGAATTTTCCAGATTTAATGTAAACTATTAGACACCATGAAGGATAAAAAGGTGATAGCTAAAGGTCACACGTGCCAAAGGGTAAATTATCTCACCTGTCTTTGAAGTATGAGACCCATGTATTACGTATTCATTATACCCTGAGATAAACCATCATATCATTTACTTTCCAGGTACAAACAAAAATCCTAGATTTCAGCTTGTAGCATAATAATTGCAACATGTCAATTAAAAACGATTTGTAATGGGAGATATAATTTATTGTGAAAGCTCTGTACTATAGATGTCTTTCAGAACTGACATGTATTTAGTATTGTGCTAATTACTGTCATCTCCAAATATAAAGACTAATTATATTTGCAAGGCTTCCCAAAAATGACTGATTTACAGAACACATCATGCGAAAGGGTGAATCATATTAATACTTTCCACAGCATAAAAGTTCTATTTTCACTTTCTATTCTGTTATAGAAAAGCTGAAATTTGGTTGGACGGCACCTCCATGTTTTCCTCCTTATTTGCTTCTTGGGTTGGGGTCTGTTTAACAGGTATGATTACTGGAAGAATTCTTAGATCATTTATTTTACTATTTTTCCAATGAACACCTATTGAAAGTTCACATAGTTATCCTTCCCAAAACATGACTGGACCAAAGATAAAGGATCAACATGACAGCCAGGCAAGGTTAGAAAGAGCATACTTGAATTTCTCTCTAATAACAGGGAGAATGTAGCTTTACAGTTGTCAAAGTATTATAAAGTATAAGTATATAAGTATAAAAAATTAAAGTCCGCAGCTAGAAATACTATAGCTGCTGAATTTAAAGAAACAGACATTCACCAGCCCAGGAGTTCAGTGTTGTCTTCAATGGGGTCAGTTCTTTGCCATTCTTTGTATCCCTGGGGCTGACATCTTGGATGTAGAAGTGAGCTGTGACTTCCTGCTGTTTCACAGCCGACTTTCCACTCCGTGTGCATGGAAGAACTGTCAGATTGATCCTGCAGCCTCTTGGGTTGTCCCAGAAAGCTTTGGGTGGGCAGGAAGCTGACCAAGCTTACGTAATTCTCGGCTAAGCAAAAATTTCAGAAGTGGAAGCAGGTGCTTGTCAGAAAATATTCTTGCTCCCAAAAAAACACAAAAAAACACAACTAAATATTTTGGGGGAGCGAGGAGGAAGCACTTTTACTTTTAAGTGAAGGTCTGCTTTACGCTTTTCGCTGCCAGAGCTGTTTTTGTGGGGGTTTTTTGTACAAGTTTAAAAAATCATTTTAGGCCTAGAGATTGCATAAAACCCCTAAACATTACATGTTTTCTGAAAGCGGACACCCTAGAGAATTAAATAGTGGTAGTTCCAATTTTTTTAGGTTACACAATACTACTGCAAAGGTCTAGGAAACGTAAAATTTCAGTTCAAAATACACTAAAGTTAATTTTAGGGCACACAAACACAATAAATTATCCACATTTTTGGTAAAATATAAAAGATGAGGTTGCATAAAGTAAATAGATACCCATCATGTCAAACCTTAAATTTGCGTGCGCTTGTGAAATTGCAACAAACCCTATATTTTCTATAGGCGACACTTTAAAGTTTACGGAGGAGGTCTGGTGCTAGAAATATTGCTCCCACTCTGGCATGTGCGGCGATATGTAATGTGTATTTCAATTGATGTTTTCATGTGTAGGCGCCCCGCTGCATGCGTTTACGTTCGTCTATGTGTATATGTGGGGGAGGGGGCCTCAAATTTTTCTTTAGGGGGATTGTATGTGTTTGGGTGTGACTTTTATTTTTTTACAATTTAAAAACATGAACCTCCCTTTTTTCCATCATAAAGGGGACAAAAAGCCCCCCTATGTGATTATTTTTTGGTGACAAGTTCTCTTTAATGAGACCTCCAGGGTCTAAAAGATCCCGGATGTCTCCCCTGTGCTCCACTGAATGTTATGCAATGCAGATTGCATTGCATTACATTCTTTCCCGACCATGCTGGCTGGGGAACCTGACATGGGACCCTGAAGTGACGTCAAACACTTTGCTTCCGGGTCACCAACAAAAAGGGGAAGAGAGCACAGTGTTTCTGCTCAGCTCCCTCCCCCCACCCAGCGGCACCCGCTATGCCAATCCCAGTCCAGCAAATGGGCAAGCAGAGCTACGAGTACATGGCAGGGGCGCATGAGTGTGGGGGGGGGGGCGCCTTTACAGGGGGGTGTGATAGTAATTTGGAGGGGCCGGAGTGCTTTCATGTGACAAGTGGCAGTATGCTTCTAAGTTTTTTAAATCATTCCGGTGGCTGCAGACAGTGAAGGTTGAATTCTAAACCTGCAAACATGTCTCAGGAGCTTCTGAAAAAAATAAAATAAAATCAGTGATGGCAATTTCAAATAAAACAAGGTCACTAACAAACAACAACAGCATAAAGCAAACTTTGAGAATAATTGCTTTGCAATCTCTGTGCCAACCAATGGACCAATAAAATTCTGTCTGATAGATATGCCACTGATGCAGTATAAACTATTCTGCAAGGGTAGAATATCTAAATATCATGGCACAGTGCGGATTGCTTTTCAATCAGCAAAGTAGTTAACATCCCGAGTAAACAATAAAGTTGATAAATGTGCTATATTGATAGCAGCATGAGTTTTGTAGGAGCTGAATTTAAACAGCTGTTTGCAAAGGGATTATTATTATTTCAACTGCAGTCCATCCTGCTAAGAGCAAGGGGCTGTTTCATTATTGCAGAATCAAGAGACAGATTACAGTGATGAAGGTCTGTCCTGAAAAGTTGATGTGCGCCAGGGCTGCAAATTGCTTAGCCAATTACAGCAAATGGCTTAGATATACTGCCAGATTATTTTCAATAAAGGTATTAGGGTTTTTAACTATATCCTGGTCACAACTATTGAGTTGGATACAGATGACAATTATAAACAATTAAAACTGAAATTTAATTTTTGTTTTATTTTTGGGCAGTGGCTCTTTAAGGCTCTTTAACTCAAATTGCTTTAAAGGGGGATCTATAGGCTTTTAAAGGGGCAGTTTAAAACAGAAAGAGGCAGGGGCATAACTACAGCGGTTGCAGGGGTTGCAACCGGGCTCATGCTCCAGGGGGCCTGTGGGCCTGTGTGGCTCCACTGTACAGCAGGGGGGGGATTGCAGCATGTAGAGAAATCACTGTCCTCATTTTTCCTCCTGTAGCTGCAGGAGGAAAATGGAGAAGATTGCTTCCTCTGTATGCTGCCCCCCGTCACTCCTCCTATCCAGTTCACTTGTGTTCTGCTGTCTCTGGGCCCCTGTGTGCTCCCCTGGTCCTCCCCACTGTGCTGCTCCCCCTCTCCTGCCGGCTGCTGCAGGGGATGTGTCACAATAGAGAACCAGGAAGGGGTCGGTAAATATGTAATTTACCAGCTCCTTCCTTTTCTGAATGGACAGAGTCATAGTCAGTTATATTGTAATAAAATAAAATGAAAAAAAAAATAATACAATTAAAAAAATAAAAAATAAAAACTACTGACACCAGTGGGTGAACTTCCAGGATCGCAAAGGTCACACTTGCAACTGGGCCCTGGCATTCTACCACCGTGTGGAGGCCCCAAGTTGTGAAAGGACTGTAATAAATGGCCCTGCAACGAGAGTAAAGGGCCCCAGGATCAGTGGGAAGAGCCCCAGGCTTGAAGGGAAGGGCCAGGGGTCCGGGGGGCCCTTCATGGTTTCTTGCACCGGGGCCCTGAAGGTTCTAGTTACGCCTCTGGAAAGAGGATATGGTTTACCCCACAGCATAGACGGCTTTCCCTGTTCATAAAATGCAGGCAACGGTGTGCCATGGAGTTCTCTTTGCACAGAGAATTCAGGAATAGGAGGAGCATTAAAAAAGAAGAAGTCTCCATTGCTGTGCAGGAACTGCTGTTAGGTTGTTCATCCATGAGGATAGTTCAATACTTGTTCTAACCTAGACCTATGAAGTCCTGTGTCGATCCCTAATGAAGTAGGAGTGGTATTGCCCCTGAAATATGTTGACTGTTTCTATGACATTGCTGTCAACTACTAAAATTATCTTGGGCTCTTATATCCAATTTTAGTTTGGCACGCCTTTCTGTATTTTTTATGGTTATGAGTGGGCACCCTTTGAGGGAAGCTTTGTTGTGTGGGAGCTGCCTCAACAAGAGCTATTGAGCTTGTTTGAAGTTTTCCTTCATCTGACTGCACTTACACGTCTAAAAGTTTCCAGCACCTATTTTGAGTATGTTGTTCTGGAGCAAAGAAAAACCTGATAGGGGTTTTAACTCTCACTTTCACTTAAAAAAATATAAAAAGTTTTGGCTTTACATGCAGCTGGTGAAAAATGTCCTAACCCCAGCTCTGTCCAAGTGAAAAAATAAATATGTGCAGCTGCATTGTAATTTAGATTGGACCCCAATCTCTCCCAAGAATATAATTCCTATTATATCAGTTACCTTGAGCGCAGTGTTATGTTGGATAAACATACCTACAAGCTCAATGCATCCTACGCTGTCCTCTTCTCATCAACGGCTTTTCTGCTGCGGATCCCATTCACCTGCAGCAGAAGATATAGAAGATCTAGAGCCACGTCATTCTGTTCACATGTTACCACAGAGTTGGAGCAAGAGATTTCACAGGGACAGAACCTACATTCTTCTGGGACATGTTATGTAGGTATTCTAGGAGGCAGCAGGAGAACAAATTACATGTCAAACTTTCCTAGGTGAGGAATGAGAAAGTGGAAGGTAGGCTATGGAAAAATCCAAAAGGTAATTGTACTTAATAAAAAAACTGTGATTGGTTTACAGGGGGGGCGGGGATGTGGTGATGGGACATAATTTATTTTTGCTGAAAGGTCCAATTTGAAGTTACCCATGGCAAGGCAATACAAAGCCAACATAAAAACATAAATTTCAAGTAAAGTATGAACCTAACCTAAGAAACAATTCCAAGAACTGCTGAGAGTTGCTTGTGCCTTTCTAGAAGAGGCACCTGTGATTTCCCCATCAATGACTACAGCATGTTCCATTGTTCTAAATAGATGGATTAAATTGTACCATCTGGGATGCCTGAAAAAAATGACACAATTTCATGCTGAGTTGTAAATCTGCTCATTAGCAATTACATTATTTAACTATCTGCTATAATACAGTCTTGATTAGAAACTGATTTATTACATTCATTTCTTTAACCCCATTTTTGCAGAGTTCAATAATGTCATTATAAAGAAACAACTGGAGACCTAACTAAGATGAATTTCTAATGTTTTGAGACAAAGTGATATTTACATATTTTTACTATTTATTGATAATGAAGTCAGCTGTTTGAACGTTTTATTACTGTTTATCATTAGCTGAAGAATGCATTTCGTGGAAATCTATTGGTAATGCTTGGCAGTGTAATGGGGCATTAACTTTTAAATATCCTGGGCTGTGTTTATTATTAATGCAACTCTATTCAATCGCATTCTCTTTTTATACTATATATTATAATGTTGATATCGCTTGGATATTAAGTGCTAATGTATTCCATTATAATGTATCAAATTAATATGCTGCGTATCCAATTTGCTTATGTTGTTAGATAGGCTTACTTACAATTGGAAGAATCAGAAAATTCTCACTAGTTTCCAACTAAATCATGTATTTGCATGTTTGTGACATTTGAACAACCACTTTTCAAAAATCGAAATAATAGTTATACTTACATCCAAAGAGACTGAAATAAAAAATGGTTTTCTGTAAGGTCATTTTCACAGTTAACTTATTGTTATATACGTTCAGGGCCGTCTTTATTATTAATTGGACCCTGGGCAAACATTTTCTTAAGCCCTCCCAAATCCATTTATCAACTATTCTCAGGCAGTGCAGGCTCAAAGGGCAGCTGCTTTAGGCCCCACAACAATGACTGGGCCTGGGGCAGCTGTCCCTTTTGCCCTGCCTTAAAGACGGCCCTGTATACATTAATCCTTGATCATCAAAACAGCAAGCACTGTACACTTCACTGAAAATCTTGTAGAACCTATGCATAGTTGGACATGACTTATGGATCTAAGAGTTTAATTTTACCAAAGAACTACCTGTATGTCTGTGTGCCATAATCTAGGGCCGTCAGTTTCAGTCCTTTGTGTCATCACAGTCTGGCTTGGTCTGTCAGTCTGTAATATTTTTAAAGATCTGTAAGAAATAATCAAACCTGCTCAATAAATGATGTAGGCTGTTTGGATATACCCTATGTTCTATGACTGTTATTAATTCATTTGACCTGGGGCCTCTTACAGTTATGATTATTGTTAGTACACTGACACACCAACCTTTCCGGCAGATGCCGAGCTTGCCAGGTTGCTAGTATTGGCCTAAATCAAATATTACACACTTTTATTTTCATCTCTACCACAATATTCGTTATTTCACTATGAGCGAATGTTATACTAAGGGTTGCATGTTGTCTCTAGGTTGTCCTAAACATGTAGCATTAGTCTCCATTCACACTGGTACGACTTGTCAGGCGACTTGGTCAGCCTGACAAGTCACGCACCGTCGTGTCCCATAGTGTAGTACAGGACCGGTTCTAATAGGAGCGACACAAGTCGCTCAGACTTAGAAAAAGGGTCCTGTACTACTTTGGGGCGACCTGGAGCGACTTGCATAGACATTCATTTTATGAAGTCCGTGCAAGTCGCGCCGAAGTCGCGCTGCACACAACTTCACAGGTCGCCCCCTAAGTCGGAGCGACGTAGTGTGAACCGAGCCTTAGGTTATACTATCGCTAAATATTATTAGAAATTGACAGATGTTGACTTGTATTATTGGCAAGGGTCAGTGGTTATAGGAGACCTTGAATATTTTCAGCTGCTACGTTCCACTGGTGATAGAATTTCACCTTCTAGAAGTTGAAGCAGAAAATGACAGATAACAAGTGAGAGACTTAAAAGGAAAGGACTGTTTGTATAATTTTAGATAAATGATGGATGAAACATAGGAGCCAACAATATCAGTTGGGTATTTCCCTTTAAAGACTAGACATTTACAATTAATCTTTAGGCTTAATGTAACCAGAGTAAGGATTTGCAGAGACAAACTGCATTAGAATTGGGTTAGGGGGTGGTGGGTTATAGTTTGGAAAGAAGAATTTTCAGTAATTAGAGGGCATAGGATTGGCCATTCAATAAATAAATATCCAACCTAACACTTCTGCCAAAAGATTGATGAACATATTCCATTAAACAACATTTGAAGGTATTTGGTGTGATTTATTTGTTGTAAATCAATTAAGTCTAATTAAATAATGTATGCAGATACCGCCGCGCACACTATTCAACTTCAATGCATGGTGAATGAAACACATTGGTTATGCCCCTCTGACACGTTACACCCACATTGCGCTTAATTGTATATACCATACATACAGATTTGGCTTCAGCAGCATGTACATCCTAAACACTGGCAACAGAAAAAAACTGCTGTAGCCAAATAGAGGCATACACAGCAATAAAAATTGCTAACCAATCTACACTGTTTAAAATGTAAAAGAAAAGTATGGGGTTAGAGGTTCCACTTTAAGATGGCCCTGAGCGCTAGACAAAAATAGAAAACACTTCCTCTTGTGATTTTTTTTATCACATTACCATTACCCCCCTTCCCCGTCCCTACACACACAGACTCCCCTAAATTTCTTTACACTAACAAAACATTTATAGAAGTCATTGATTGTCTTCTGATTGATGAATGGGTGACATCTTGTTTCCCCAAGGTAACACTGGACAATTATCATTTATCGGAAAATTGTGGCAGTACAGAGGCTAAGTGGTTAGCACTTCCCCCTAGCAGCACTAGCGTCATCGGTTAAAATCCCAACCACGCCACTACCTGTCTGGGGTTTGAATGTTCTCCCTGTGCCTGCGTGGGTTTCCTCCCACACTCCAAAGACATGCAGGAAGGTTAATTGGCCCTTGTATGTGTATGCATGAATGTGAGTTAGGGACCTTAGACTGTAAGATCCTTGAGGGCAGGGACTCGTGTGAATGTACAATATAATTGTAAAGCGCTGCATAAATTGACGGTGTCATATAAGTACCTGTAATAAACAAATAATTTAGCTGTCCTTTAATTGTATAACCTTAAAGAATCCTTCCCATCAAAAGTAATATTTAGCTTTTTGATAGAAGATGGAGAGCTAAGCCACCTGACAGTTTCTTATACCTCTTTGTGAATCTGTGAAATTTTGCACTTGGGTTCCTGGGTTTGCACACCTACTGTAGCCACAATGAAGGGACCCTCTTTCCCTATTACATTTTCTATTTTCTTTTTTATTAAAGAGAATAGAGCAGTTGGCGCTGGAACACAGAGAGAAAGAGGAACAGAGAAAGGAACTGCAACAAAGAGATCTTGCGATTAGCAAGTATGCCAGGCAAAAAGGAAACCAGGAGATTAAGCATGCCATAGATAAATATTTTTTTTTTTTTCAGTTGGCTGGCAAATTCCTTCAACCACACAAGTGGCCGATTGGTTGCAGCAGCTGATCAAGAAAGGTTTTGTAACTTAATGTTAAACGCCCCGCAGCTTCCCCCCCACAGTTCGCCAGTCTTCTACGGTGGACTGTTCATGACATCACCATATCCATAGACTTTGGAAGTGAAGACGTCAGATATAGTGGGGGAGTGGCGCTTTTTGGAGAATTGAAGGATCGGGGGAGTATAAGCTCTGTGTTCACCCCCAGACAAAATGAGCAGGTGACCTATGTAGTGCAGGCACAGCCCCACTGCATAGGAAAAAAAACAATTTGCCTGGAGTTGGGCTTTAATCCTTTGACAGAGGTCGATCTAACGACTGAATTCTGTCAAATAGGACTGATCAAAATTCGGATGGTCCTTGCTAAACCCAATTTCAATCCATGTATGGCCACCTTTATTTAGCCTTCCTGGCCCAATGTGTAACTAAATATTACCTGTCGGTATACCTGCCTTTAAAACAGACCTTCTAAGAGAATGGAAGATCCACTCTTTTGAAAGCCGAGATGCTGATGTCATTGTGTCTCACTGCTGCCTCCTGGGATAGCAGAGAATGCACTTATGTGTGAATCTGAGCATATAGCTTTTCCAGGAGGCTGAAATGAGGCATGGTGACATCACCTGGACCTGCCGAAGATGTTGGAAGCTGTGGCCAAGGTAATTATTTTTCTATTTTTTATCTTAGCAGCTTTATTTGTAAAATGCTAGATGATCTCATTTTGGGATATGGTCACGGAAGGTCTGCTTTTAAAGACACAGTTATCAAATTGGCTTCCAACGAAAAATAATTGTGGGTAAAGGAAAAAGATACAAAATAATTATATATTTATAAAGTAGTTTATACAGTTTATACGTATTTGCCCCCACACAGTTAGATTTTGAGGCTGGTTTAATCGCCTTCAGAATGTTCCTGCCAGGAAAGTTAAATATCCATATGAAAAGTTTGGGCCGCCTCTAAATTAGCTCTTCGCTGATGGCACAGAGTACTTTTCAGGTGCTGCTGACCTTCATCTTCTTTCATGTTTATCCTTCAATTACTGCTTAGTACTGGAATAAAAATTGCTTGCTTTCATTTAAATCTAATGCCAGGGACCATTTGTTGGATTTTCCAATAGGCATCCATGCTTGCAGGGTAGCTAGTTATTTAGAAATATAGGCTGTCTATAAAGTTTGAGAAAATAATAAAAGTCCATAAAAACTATACTCAGTTTCCTGATAACTATAAGCTAATAATAATGTTGTTACTATATTGAGGGGAGAGTTACTAAAACTAATTTACACAGAACCTGGAACAGCTGTGCCTAGCAACCAATCAGCTTCTACCTTCAGCTATCTCATTTAAGCTTTGACAATAGGCCAGGTTCACACTGCTCCAACATGGAGTTCAGATGACTTCCGAGCCAACTTTTCCCTACCACTTCATGCCAGACTTTCAGGAGACTTCAGTAAATGGGATCCAACTTTGATCTGACAATACCAGGCCCTTTGAGTCTGGTATGGATCTTGAGGAGAGAATCCCACACCAAAAAAAAAATGGTGTGAGGTCTCCCTCAAAACCACACCAGACCCTTCCATCTGGTATGGATTTTGAGGGGAACCCCCACACCAGAATAAAAAAAAAAAACGGCGTGGGGCCTCCCAAAAATCCATACCAGACCCTTATCCAAGCATGCAGCCTAGAAGGTCAGGAAAGGGGGGGATGAGCAAACAGCCAGAGACCGGCCCCTTTGACATCACCGGCACATCATGCCCTAGGTGGTGACATCACAAGGGGATGGGGTCTCCCTTGTTTTGGGGTGGGGGGCGCAGAGCCTCCCACCTCAAAGCATCCACCACCCACATGTTGAGGGCATGTGGCCTGGTATGATCCAGGAGGGGGGATGCTCGCTCGCCCCTCCCCTTTCCTGACCTGCCAGGCTGCATGCTCAGATAAGGGTTTAGTATGAAGTTTGGGGGGACCCCATGTCGTTTTTTTTTATTTTGGCGTGGGGTTTCCTAATTAAGATCCTCAAAACACAAGTCGCATACCAAAGTCCGAGCAAATTAGATGATGATCCGACTTTGTTCAGTCTTCAGTGATATTGAATGGGCTGAAGTCAGACCAGAGTAGTGCAGGAATCTTTTTCAAAGTCAGACCGACTTGTGTTGGACCAGAACACATGCACCAGGAACATTCTCCTGCAGTTAATGTCACGCTCGCTGCTTTATAAATGTATCCCTTTGTTTACCTTACTTTGCAAAGTATCTCTCATAGGCCTAACCCTCCTCCTTACCTGAATTGTTCACATTTAACCTAAATCCCAAAATAAGGCCTTTAAAGTGTCTGTAAAGGTTAAAATTGAAAAATACTGCAATGTCTCTTTAAGCTATTTTCATGTAATTTCTCGTGTCTATTTTGTTCTTCTGCCTGCCAATGCTCTAATAAACCTTGCTGATCCTGCCAGTGTTGCTCCTCCTACAAGTAAACTGACCACAGAAGCATGGTAGCCGATCTATGCTACCATGGTCAGTTTACGCCTTGCGTTATCCCAGTAAAGATACAGGTGTGCTATGCTATTACACAGTGTGCCTGTATCTACTGTAGCCAGTTCAAAGCCCCGCTCATCCCTGCTTGCCCATGACACTTGCTGCTGGGTCTGACTGTGTTCCGTAGGCATGGAAACACAGACGCTTGGTGGCAGCATTCAGCTTTGATGTAAACATGCCCCCCCCCCAGCAGGTCCGTGGATGGCTGTACATCTGAAAGTGATCACGTGACCTTCAGAAACTGGTCAAACTGTAAAGGCAAGATTTAAAAAAAAAAATTAGGATCACTGCCTATTGAAGCTTGATTTTTTTCTGTTAACAGAGAATTTGGTTATAAAATAATATCTAGCTGATTGATAGTGGTTCCAAAGTTAGATACATGATTCAAACTTTTTAGATGTCGATACATGGTTGAAAAACGGTATCTTAAAAACTCAATGCTTTTCGTGAGCCACCGCTCACTTCCTCAGGAGTGGATGCACATAAAATGTCTATAAAGTAAAACATCAGTTTTAGAATATGTAACATAGTTCTGATGAATAATATCTTTCAAACCACAGGGGACACCGTAAGGGACCCCATACTTAAAATTCGCTAAGCTTAAATGCTATGGCGACATTCCCACTTGGTGGCGGTTAAGAACGTCTTGCCCAGGAGATATAGGAGCTGGACTAAGGAGGGCCCAAGGCGGAGCAAATGGAAGGTGGATATCTATGACAAAAAATGGATGGACACATTTTTGTTCTACAAATGCTGTATCGACCTTCCATTTGCTCCTCCTCTGGTCCTCCTTGGTTCTGCTCCTACAGCTCCCAGGCCAGACGTTCTTTACCGTCACCAAGTGGAAATGTCGCCATAGCTTTCATTTTTAGCTGATTTGTAAGTATGCATTCCCTTACGCCGTCTCCTGTGGTTTGAAAGATATTATTCATCATCACTATGGTACATATTCTAAAACTGATGTGTTACTTTATAGACATTTTATGTGCATCCACTCCTGAGGAAGTGAGCAGTGGTTTACGAAACGCATCAAGTTTTTAAGAGGCCTTTTTCCAATCATGTATTGACATCCTAAACGTTTTAAACATGTACCATACATTGAAGCCACTATCAATCGGATTGATAATATTTTACCTGTGTTTGATGCAATATGATTATAATTGTATATATTTATCAATAAATGTATCAACTATGTTTACCTTGTACTCAGTGGCCATGTGTGTTACACATCATTTAAAGTCCAGGGCAAAGTTTTGGTTTTATATGTATGGTTATTAGGAATAGAGGTGCATCACTGATGTCACCAGACCACCTATATATTTTTGTTGCAGTGAATATCTCCTATACTTGTACTGTTTGGGACATATTCATGCGTGATGCAACCGGCACATACATTCTGAAGGGACAGCATACCCGCGTTGTACCTTCAGAGCTCTGTACTGGGGCCGGGTCTCTCACACCAACTGAATACCAGTCCCCTTGGACACCACACTCACTGTAAATAGCTGAAAAAAATAAAAAATAGATGAAGTATTGATTGTGATATAGACAAATTGCTAATGTTTCAGCTATTTCCAGTGAATGCAGTGTTAGAGGGGAGTGGTATTATTCACTTGATAAGGCTTTGGTGATTGGATTCACGGGACCAATATTGAACATCAAGATTCCAGTTTACCATCCTAAGGATTTTAATTTTCCTGGAGACACTTCACTTATTTGATTAACGGGTGATTTTATGTGGCATAAATGTTAGTGGAGGAGCACTACTAGAGTGTTATAAAGTTTTTGTACTTATGTTTTTACTCAAAGAATGCAATTAAAAAAACATCATTCACAGTAGACTGTGTTGCTTTTACCAAGGTTGTACTGATCTATTTGTAAAAATGTTGGTCCATCCACAATTATTTGGGCCCTTGTCTGTAAAGTTACAGTATACATCTTGGTTGGTCAGATAACACTAGATTATCTTAGCTGAATTAATAATAAGCAGTAAGCTACTGGAAAAAATCTGTAAAACGATTGGTTTCATGGGCCAATAATAGCAAATACAGCCATATACTGAGTCTGACTGTTTTCTGCTGTATTTCTATAGGATCCAGTAGTGTCCTTTATTCAACACCAGTCTTTGTCAGCCCTTTCCTGAAAATAAAGTTACTTGTGAGCTAGTAAATCTGGGAACTAGTTAATTTGAGAACCTAGACGATGATCCTAGCAGAGCTGGCTTTGTGTGGGTCAAGCCAATTTGTTGTCAGATTTGAAGAACGCATCTTTTAAAATGATCCCATGATAAAAAATCAAGATGTTTTAAATGTGCAGGTCTACAACGCTGTTCATTCATCTTACAGTATCCTCTATTTGTTACCATCAGGTAATAAACACATCAGCACATATTTCCAGTAGGTATTTCCTCCTCACCATAGTCACATCCTTAATGAGACCTTGCCAAAATGTGCTACATTTACTCTAAGGAAAGCATAGATATCTGTAAGAAGTTTTGGCTTGCAAGTTGTACGGCTTCCTCGAAATTTACACAGGCCTTTTGCCAGATCTATTTTTTTAACTACCTTAAAACCTACTTCCTGCACAACCTGTTTCTTGTGATCAGCCTTGGAAACGGTCCCACCCTTTTAACACTTAAGGCATCAGCTGCTAGACGGGAGTTCAGCCTTGAGCAGGTAGAGCTGCCAGGTGTGTGTATGTGTGTACGACTTGTCAGCAGCCTGTCTGCTGACCCCGGAGGCGGGATTCCCTCTTCCCTTTTTTTTATGCTTTTGGTCCAGGAATCCTGATTGGAATCATGATGGGGTTCTTTCGGAATTTCTTGGTGAGTTACGTATTTTCTTTTTTTGTAAGGTAATCATGTTTAATAGAACTACATGTTAAAAGCAAACCTTTTGTTTGCTTTTCTGCAGGCTGTGTCAACATAACCACTAACTTAGTGTTCCTTGAAGGGTTTAAAATGGAACGCTTTTCCAGCAACTGAGTATATTCTACTTGTGCAATATTTAGTAATATTCCTGACACTTTTTTACTTATTACATGTGAAGAGCTTTGATAGCATACACAATGCAGAAATCCATACCATGTTTAGGTTCTACATTTTACGTTTACTGAACTTAGTTTTGGAAATATTTATTCTGTTCAGTTGCTATAAGTTATCACTTCAGCTTTTCTTTTATTTAAATAACCAATTCATTTATCTTTTTTAAATACATTTGTTAAGTATGATAGGGTGAGTAGATGAATTTTCTGTTTAACAAATGTTTATGGTTCAATGCTAAGCAGAAGAGATAAAGAATTATGTCAAATTTAATTTCTGCAAATATCCTTTAGCACATTCAGTATTCAAAATTCTAAACATACTGCCTACTTATTACGATTGTCCCTAGCACAGTAATCTGTAAATCTGTCTGCAAAAGCACATGTGTGCACAAATGCTTGAGCAGAGAATGTCATGGGATGTTTGAAATATTATAGCTTCCATTGGCAGTGGTGCTCCGATTGGCTGAAAGACGTAGACTCACCTCTTGACACCTCTGATCTCTGATGAATTTGTTAAATATCTTTGCTCAATAGTTTCTTGTTAACTGATCCTTGTTGACACCTTTTTAATGACATGAAAGCTTAGAAATAAAATCAGATAAATAGATTTTTTTTTTCTTATTTTTCCCCCTATGATGCCCTCAACATAAATATAGATGATGTTCATTATTTCATATTTATATGTGCCCCTAAAATTGACTGGGAAAGAAAATACTGCCAGATCCTGACTAACATAAAGATGAAAAAAAAAAAAATATATATATATATATATATATACTGTATATATATATATATATATATATATATATATATATATATATATATATATATATATATATATATATATATTTATATATATTGAACACAATTCTAAACGCAACACTTTTGTTTTTGCCCCCACTTTTCATGAGCTGAACTCAAAGATCTAAGACTTTTTCTATATACACAAAAGGCCTATTTCTCTCAAATATTGTTCACAAATCTGTCTAAATCTGTTTTAGTGAGCACTTCTCCTTTGCCGAGATAATCTATCCATCTCACAGGTGTGGCATATCAAAATGCTGATTAGACAGCATGATTATTGCACAGGTGTGCCTTAGGCTGGCCACAATAAAGGCCACTCTAAAATGTGCAGTTTTACTGTATTGGGGGGGTCCGAAAACCAGTCAGTATCTGGTGTGACCACCATTTGCCTAACGCAGTGCAACACATCTCCTTTGCATAGAGTTGATCAGGTTGTTGATTGTGGCCTGTGGAATGTTGGTCCACTCCTCTTTAATGGCTGTGCAAAGTTGCTTGATATTGGCAGGACCTGGAACATGCTGTCGTATACGCTGATCCAGGGCATCCCAAATATGCCCAATGGGTGACATTTCTAGTGCGTATGCTGGCCATGCAAGAACTGGGATGATTTCAGCTTCCAGGAATTGTGTACAGATGCTTGCAACATGGGGCTGTGCATGATCATGCTGCAACATGAGGTGATGGTCGTGGATTACTGGCACAACAATGGGCCTCTGGATCTCGTCACGGTATCTCTGTGCATTCAAAATGCCATTAATAAAATGTACCTGTGTTCATTGTCCATAACATATGCCTGCCCATACCATAACCCCACTGCCACCATGGGCCACTATATCCATATTGTTGACATCAGCAAACCGCTCACCCACACGACACCAAACACCCTGTCTGCCATCTGCCCTGTACAGTGAAAAGTGGGATTCACCCGTGAAGAGAACACGTCTCCAAAGTTCCAAACGCCATCAAATGTGAGCATTTGCCCGCTCAAGTCTGTTACGACAACGAACTGCAGTCAAGTCGAAACTCCCATGAGGACGATGAGCATTCAAATGAGCTTCCCTAAAATGGTTTGTGCAGAAATTCTTTGGTTATGCAAACCGATTGTTGCAGTAGCTGTTGGGGTGTCTGGTCAGACGATCTTGAAGGTGAAGATGCTGGATGTGGAGGTCCTGGGCTGGTGTGGTTACACGTGGTCTGTGGTTGTGAGGCCAGTTGGATGTACTGCCAAATTCTCTGAAACACCTTTGGGGACGGCTTATGGTAGAGAAATGAACGTTCAATTCACGGGCAACAGCTCTGGTGGACATTCCTGCAGTCAGCATGCCAATTGCACGCTCCCTCAAAACTTGCGACATCTGTGGCATTGTGCGGTGTGATAAAACTGCACATTTTAGAGTGGCCTTTTATTGTGGCCAGCCTAAGGCACACCTGTGCAATAATCATGCTGTCTAATCAGCATCTTGATATGCCACAACTGTGAGGTGGATGGATTATCTCAGCAAAGGAGAAGTGCTCACTAACACAGATTTAGGCCCCTTTCACACAGTCTTTCCGATCAGGTCCGCTGGGCGGAAAGCCCATGTGAAAGGACCCTTAGACAGATTTGTGAACAATATTTTAGAGAAATAGGCCTTTTGTGTACATAGAAAAAGTCTTAGATCTTTGAGTTCAGCTCATGAAAAATGGAGGCAAAGACAAAAGTGTTGCGTTTGTAATTTTGTTCTGTGTGTGTGTATATATATATAAATATATATATTTGTAAATGTAAATAAATGTGTATTTATATATGTTTATGCCTTTATTTATTTTTTTTGCTGGTGTTCATTTATGTACATATTACTGTGCTTTTATTTATGATTAATTAATTTATTTCTTGCTAGTGCTGGCATGTATTTCTTGGCTGACCAATACTCTGTGGTCTATTTAAATAGCAAAATTGACTGTGGGCTGTTTACCCCTCCTTTTGCAAAGCCCTTGGTGGCTTTTTATCCCTTTGTACTACACTGTACTGTAAATTTTGGCGGTCGCAAAGGCATGTGCTGTATACATTAATTTATGCGCCAAATTTCCTGCCTGCATTTAAATGATTAAATAATGCTTTTAGTATTAACTAAACACAAACAAATTATTATTATTTTGGGACATTCATAGAGTTCAATCGTCAGTTTATTCCATGTGGATGACAGCGTAAGAGCTGACTACTACTTCTAATCCTGCCTATTCACTCGGTATGAATTTTGAATTATAGAAAGGTTCTGATTTAAAGATCCTTGTATTGTAAACATGGAAGTGCCACACACATGGCAGCCCTGGCTACAAACATATACATACAGAAGCCACCATATTGAATGACAACACGACATACCAACACATTCATCACTGCTTGTTCCCACTGCCCTCAGACAAGTTTAGTTCTTTTAATGTTTGCATACAGCGTTGTATTTATCATGACCTGTCTGACATTATATGACAGTTCGATCAGTTGTGCCTTAAGCTACAATGTAGCCAGATTATATTGTTCCTTTTGTTCTTTGTCAGAATATATTATCATTGAAACTGTAGTAGATAAAACCTCTACTACCAGACTTCCTGGTGCATGTGTGTGAATATGATCTCTAGTGTATTTTGCTGAAATTCATTTATCATTGTTTATTTCTTGGGATAATTTGCTCTTATTTTATTTCTAGCCATGCTTCATTCAAATTTATGTATGTATATATTATATACTGTATAGTATATATATTAGAGATCGACCGATTATCGGCAACACCGAGATATCGGTGGTCGATATGCACTTTCCCCGATATATCGGAATCGTCCTTTGGATTTACCGATATTGCCAATATTTAGGGAAAGTGCATGTACCGGGGTGATGCCTGCAGCTAGAGGCATCACCCCGGTATCGGTATCCATAGCCGACGATCGGTTGATTTGTAATGGCAACCGATGCGGCTGAGAATTACAAGGACATCCTCCCCCCTCCCGCCGCCTCCTGAAGCTCGCCCCGGGTCCATATCAATATGGATATCCAGCATTATTTTCACCATTGAGATCTGATGTGTTTTCAAAGTGTTCCTTTAATTTTTTGAGCAGTGTGTATAAATATATATATATATATATATATATATATATATATATATATATATACACAGTATCTCACAAAAGTAAGTACACCCCTCACATTTGTGTAAATATTTTGTTATATCTTTTCATGTGACAACACTGAAGAAATGACACTTTGCTTCAATGTAAAGTAGTGAGTGAACAGCTTGTATAACAGTGTAAATTTGCTGTTCCCTCAAAATACCTCAACACACTGCCATTATTGTCTAAACCACTGGCAAGAAAAGTGAGTACAACCTTAAGTGAAAATGTCCAAATTGCGCCCAAAGTGTCAATATTTTGTGTGGCCCCCATTTTTTTCCAGCACTGCCTTAACCCTCTTGGGCATGGAGTTCACCAGAGTTTCACAGGTTGCCACTGGAGTCCTCTTCCACTCCTCCATGACTACATCACAGAGCTGGTGGATGTTAGAGACCTTGTGCTCCTCCACCTTCAGTTTGAGGATGCCCCACAGATGCTCAATAGGATTTAGATCTGGAGACATGCTTGGCCAGTCCATAACCTTTACCCTGAGCTTCTTTAGCAAGGCAGTGGTCGTCTTGGAGGTGTGTTTGGGTTTGTTATCATGTTGTAATACTGCCCTGCGGCCCAGTCTCCAAAGGGAGGGAATCATACTCTGCTTCAGTATGTCACAGTACATGTTGGCATTCATGGTTCCCTCAATGAACTGTAGCTCCCCAGTGCCGGCAGCACTCATGCAGCCCCAGACCATGACACTCCCTCCACCATGCTTGACTGTATGCAAGTCACTTGTCTTTGTACTCCTCACCTAGTTGCCACCACACACGCTTGACACCATCTAAACCCAATAAGTTTTAACCTCTGCAGCAATGCTGGCAGCACTTATATATCTATTTACCAAAGGCAGCCTCTGGATATGACGCTGAGCACGTGCACTCAACTTTTTTGGTTGACCATGGTGAGGCCTGTTCTGAGTGGGACCCATCCTGTTAAACTACTGTATGGTCTTGGCCACCATGCTGCAGCTCCGTTTCAGGGCAATCTTCTTATAGCCTAGGCAGGCGATCTTTATGTAGAGCAACAATTCTTGTTTTCAGATGCTCAGAGAGTTTTTTGCCATGAGGTGCCAGCTTCCAGTGACCGGTATGAGAGAGCGATAACACCACATTTAACACACCTGCTCCCCATTCACACCTGAGACCTTGTAACACTAATTTGTCACATGACACAAGGGAGGGAAAATGGCTAATTGAGCCCAATTTGGACATTTTCACTTAGGGGTGTACTCACGTTTGTTGCCAGCGGTTTAAACATTAATAGCTGTGTGTTGAGGTTTTTTGAGAGGACAGCAAATTTACACTGTTATACAAGCTGTACACTCACTAGTTGACACTTTGCTACAATGTAATTCCTTAAGTGTTGTCACATGAAAAGATATAATAAAACATTTTTAAAAAATGTGAGGGGTGTAGAGTTGCTTGTTTTGGCAGGATTACGGAAGACCACAGATCTGTGGGTGTCAACTGGCAACAGCTTAGGGGGTATAATTATTGGTAATGTAAGATCTCTATTGCTCTGTTGCCATTATGCTGGTATCAGCAGGCTTTCGGGCTCTGCCTGTTGCTTCTACCTCTATCACCATCCCTTCTCCATAAAAGTACATTTGCCAGTTTGGTAGAGCTGAGCTGACACATTTATGGAACATTCTACAGCAGTTTTTAGGTCCTTTAACCCTCAGAACATTCGTATCACACAGGCACATTTATCCCTCAGAACATTCATATCACACAGGCACATTTATCCACTTTGGCCTGCGTATTATTGTATTTAATAAAATACCAAATCACTGATTAATCCTAGCAATTATATAATGTTCATCAGCTCCAATACTGTTGTGTAAAGTCATCAGGTAGGGAAGAGTGTGTGTTATAATCCCTGGTTCAAATTATTCAACTGCTTCAAATTTTTCCAGTCTGAATGTAGTACAGTCCCCCCCCCCCTTTTTTCTTTTTGTTTTCTTAATAATTTTGTTGGGAGAGCTTTGTTTTTCAGTGCATAAATGTACTTATATTATGTAGTGCCAAGTAGGCCATCATTGCGCTTCTAAACCGTAAATGTAAGCCAGGACCTCTTTCAGCAGAAGCTCTTCTTCTCACTATCTTGCCTATTAGGGGCATGTCATATATTTACATGCTTTCTCATTCAATCATTTTTGACAGGCAGCATAGTCCAAATGAACAAGTATTCTGGCTCTTGGTCAGTATCAGGCCTACTCTCATCCTGACACAGACTTCGGCCATCAGTGCACTGCTTGCCCCAGGTTGCTGTATCAGGAGTGACAGGGCTGGCTTGGTATATTATAATTCACTACTGTTCCAATATTAAATTCATTGCTGTATGGTAGATATTAAATTATAATGTTGGGATGCCTGAAGATATTATTATAATTTATTGATCATCCTATTATAGTTGCTGGCTGGAGGATATTATATTTTGTTACTGGTTTGCCTGGGAAATATTATAATACATTTCTGGTTCTAATATAATTCATAAAAACTAATTGATTTTGAATCCCTTTGCTGGCTTGGAGTTTTTTTTATTTCAAAGTGGGGGTACATGATAGATGTTATAATATTTTCCTGCTCCAGCTATGGTTTATTGTTTGCTGATAGATATTCTAATTCACTGTTGAGCTGGAGGGGGGATAGAATGTCCAGTAGCCATCTCTATTGCTACCTGACAAATTATAAAATGTATTGCTCGCTATGGGATAATATTAATTGTTGGCTACGTTTTTTTGTAATCCATAGCTGATCTATTTGAGATATATTACAATTCATTGCTTGTCTCATCATAATTCATTTTTGGCTGAGGAATGTTACATTTCTTTTTTTTTTTTCTATGCTGGGCTGCCTGATGATATATAAACATTGCTCTGACCTTTTGTAAATCTGTGGGCCTGAGAATGGGGGTAGGGTACGTGAGGAGTGAAGGCGGGGCTAATGCACACCGCACCGAAAACATATGTAATTGTTGTAGCATGCACCAAAACA
Source organism: Pelophylax lessonae (assembly GCF_965119305.1). Lineage (NCBI taxonomy): Eukaryota > Metazoa > Chordata > Amphibia > Anura > Ranidae > Pelophylax > Pelophylax lessonae. The sequence goes on along the minus strand of NC_138769.1, from coordinate 142,419,406 downwards.
GTGCCAAGGGTTGTGGCACAACATGTCAAATGTACATACTTTCTCGCAGTAAATAACAGTGGTGAAGGAAAAGATACCCTAGCGTTGGTGATGCCATTGCTAGGAGAAAATGGCAATTGCATCAGTTTAAGTGGCTGTGCATGGGAGTTAAAAATGCTGCTGTTTTAAGGACTGCATTAACATTTATGTCAGTGGAATGAAGAAGATACTGGTAGGCTGTGGTGGGGGTTCATAGCGTTGAACTAAAGGGCTGTATGTGGCTGTAGAGGAGAGAGGGGATCTGAAGGCCTCCTAGGGAGGTAGGTCATCTAAAGTGATCTTTTGGGCTCTGAGGGTGAGAAGGGAGCTCTAGGGTTGAGTTTCTCCTCCCACTTTCCATGTGCACACACTCAGCATGGCACCCACCTGGGAAAGAAGGCAGTTTCTCCTTCTTCCAGTCTCCAGTAATATGTTACACGACAAGGCTAGAAAAAAAGGAAAGGCAGTCAGATCTAACTCTCCAGTTGGCACTCATACATAAAAAGAGGTCTCTTCTCTTAGGGTGCCCCCTCTTCCCCTCCCTTCAACAGTTATTCTGGTTCCTGCTCTTCCTGACAGAAGTGAAGCCAAAGTCACTCCTCTCAATCACCAGAAAGCTGGAGAACTATACCCAGCCCGGGTAACAAGTAACCTGAGGAAAAACCCGGCATTAATGAGTGAAAGCCTTCAAGTTCCCAGGTTTTTGCCTGGATATTATAATTCATGATTTACCCTACTATATTTAATTACTGGCTAGGAATATTATAATTCAGTGGGCATTATTATAATTAATGAAAATACCTGGGAACTTAATAGAATTGACCCAACAATGCCAGAATTTTAATGCATTTTCTAGGTCATTAACAGACACAAGTCCATACAGTTCGATCCAACACAGAAAAAAAAGAAAAGAAAAAAGACACATAAATAGAAAACCCCAATATATACAATCCTATACCCCCAGCTGATCCAGAGGAAAGCCAAAAAAAACCCCAATAACGCATGATCCAATTTGTTCCAGCGGAGGGAAAAGGGGTTACAAAAATTCCTTCCTGATTCCCCAAAAGGCTATGGGATATTCCCTGGATCAACTTTACCTATAAATGTTAGTATCCAGTTATATTATGTACATGTAGGAAAAAAGGCCTTTTAGGCCTTTTTTAAAAACAATCTGAAGAGCTGGCCAGAAACAGGCCTTTCCATATTTTGAGAATAAATCTCTTTTCCTCTAGATGTAAAGAGTGCCCCCTTGACCTCTGTGATGACCTGAAAGTGAATACCTCAACACCAAGTTCACTATATGGACCCCTTATGTATTTATACATGTTGATCATATCCCCCCCTCCTCTTCTCAAGAGAGATTAAATTCAGTTCCTCTAATCTATTCCTATAACTGAGCTCCTCCATGCCTCTTATCAGAGCACCTGATGAAAGAGCGCGCATGTCCGAGTGGGACTCTGCGCATGCTCAGAAACGCGCGTCGTGCATGCCGATCATACCAAGCTTTCCTGCTCCCTGGTGACGTGGCTGCATTCTTCTCTCCTTCATCTATACACCGCAGTTGCCTCCCCAGACGCTGCTAAGAGATAGCCGGCTCTCTTCCTCCCATGTGACGGACGGTGTTTCAGTGTATACTGCCTGTAGTGTGGATAGATGGCACCACCTAGAAGAGCTTCATATCATATTTGATGCAAAAAAGCCTGAATACCGTGGCATCTTGTGAGTCGCTACAGCTATTGTTTTTATTTTACAATAAATTTGTCTGCACTTAGAGCGCTTTTCTTTTTGTCTTTGTCTTATCAGTTTGAAAAGTCAAAAAAAGGTGCGCAAATCAGTAAGTAGAAACAGCACTAGAGAAATATGTAGAAGAAGTGAAAGTGGATAATAATGCGCTTCAAAAGTAAACCAACAATATTGATGGGTAAAACAATCAAATCTTGTAGGTGCAAAAATAGTGCACAAAATTGGAGGACTTCAGAATAATGTGTAAACAAAATACAGTTCATCAATCAAGTCCATAATCAAACATGTGCAAGTAAAATGTTCAGTGGTGAGTCCACATTTAAATGGTGACTGTGTTCAAATTCCAACGTAGTGAATGGCCTCTTACCATGTGTTAAACAAAACAGAGCCTCCAAATAAACTTGACAATGTGATAATAAAATAACGCCCAGTGATAAAGATAGACTCTTACCAGAGATGATGGAGGTAAAAACTTCAAGCAAAGTAGGTAGATGATCCCGTGTCAGCAGGACTGAATTTGGTTTTAAAGGATAATGCACTATTAGTCCCTTTCTTTCTTTTGGGAATGCATCTTTGGGCCATTTCATCTTGAGCCGCACCAAGTTTTTTTTTGGATGGTGTGGGTGGATGGGATCTGGAGGATCCTCAAGGAGAGTGCTCCACCTCTTCAGTCCTGCTAACACGGGATCATCTACCTACTTATTCAGTTCTAAGTTCTTATCAGTGTGGCTGCCCTTCTCTTCACTTTCTCCAGTTCCCCAACATTCTTATGATTTGTACAGGGGTAAAATTATATTTCTCTCTCTGGAGTTTATACCTATCTTAATACAAGAAAGGATTTTGCTCGCTTTAGAAACTGCAGCTTGGCATTGCATGCTGTTATTAATCTTAGGATCTACCAAAACACCCAGATCCTTCTCCACCATTGATTCCACCCCAAACTCGCATTGGGTGGCGCTCAGATAGCACAGTTTAAACAGCATGTGTGCTACACACATGCTGTTTAAACTTTACTGCCTGAGCATCAAATCTTTTCCCAATGTGATGATGTCACAAGCCCCACATACTCCATGTGTTTTGTCACAGGTCATCTTCCTCAGGAGTGGCATAAGAACATTGGAAGTGGATTACACTCGAAACTGGACACTATGGGGTTTATTTATGAAAAAATTGCTATGCAAATGTAGCAAGCATTTGCACGAATGTCACAAATTTTTACTGTAATTTGCCTAATATGTTAATTTTGTCAACTCCATCTAGCGGACATAGTGGAAGAAAACATGAGAAATTCTGTCCCCATAAGCACAGTTCAAGGCATTAGGCAACTCCCTGACAGCAACTCCTCTTTTTCTGGTATGAATACTAGAGAAAAGGGGTGCACATTTTTAAGCGAGGTTTCCTGGTGTCCTCACTAGCTAAAGGCTTCAGGAATGAGTTTTTTATTTAGCTGTTCTTAGGGCAACCTTCTGTAGACAAGATTTTCACCTTGTTTTAGGACAGAAACGGTCCTTGTAAATGATATTACATGGATCAAGCTGTTACAAAAATCTTACCAGATATAATTATGGTGTGTTTTGTAAACTGTTTCAGATGATTAAATAATAATTATGTCTAACAGGATCATTAGCAATGCCATGTCTTTTTTTATGTAACTCCATAATGACACTAAATGACTATCAGCAGTCTTTGATATTCTCAGTTTGCCTTCAGTATGATTGCTACATTTTTGCACTGTCAGAAGTAAGGGCTCTTTCACACGGCCGCTCCGCTTGTCCGCAAATCATCCTATTTTTTTGCGGATGATTTGCGGACATAATGTAAGTTAATGGCATTGCGGATGTCAGCGGAATACCATCCGCTGACATCCGATTTTCTTCCTTTCAGTTCTGTTCCGTTTTTTGGAACGGAACAGAACCCTATTTTTCCTCCGTGTAAAAAACGGAAAGGAAGGAAAATCGGATGTCAGCGGTGTTATCCGCTGACATCCGCAATGTCCATAGACATACATTATGTCCGTATATCATCCGCAAACGGATGGGATGATATGCGGACACATGGAGCGGATGACACAAGTGTCATCCGCTCCGTGAAAAAAAAAAAAGTCCCGCAGTGGATAAGATCAGCGGAGCGGCCGTGTGAAAGAGCCCTAACAAAAGATAATAAAGAAAAGTTGGTGTCTACATTTATATATTTGTGTTGCTTTAAAATGGCAGAAAAACAAAAACATTTTTTTCATGTATAGAGTAATGAGGATTTTGAAGATGTACTATGTTTCGTTCCTCTCTTTGGCCCTCTTGTTGAGATTTGCCCTGATATCCTGTTGCAGGTGGTGGACGTAATCTCCCTGATTAGTTAACACAGCAATGTGAAGGCTGTAACCCTTTCCCACTCCAAAAGGTGTTTTTATTGCTGTCTCTTTGTAAGGGTCCTTTCACACGAAATGATCCGATCAGATCCAGCTGTCAGTTTTTTAGGTGGATCTGATCGGATCCTCCATGCATCCCTATGGGGCAGCGGATGTCCGCATCCGATCCTGTGCGTGAAATCCGGATGGATGGAAACCCTATTTTCCATCCATCTAGAGGATTGGATCGGATGGGATCGGATGAGAGCGGACAGGCGGTCCATTCTCATCCATTTCCCCATAGAGAGCAGCGGGGCTCTGATCCCTCCCTCTCTGCACACAGTGCGGAGACGGATCGATCCCCGCTGAGCAGGGAACGGACCGCAGCACGCAGCGCAGCCTGTGAAAAGAGCCTTAGGCAGGTTTCTTCCGCTTTCTTATCCCACTAGGCAGAAGTCACCAGAACAGGGGGGACAATCATTAAGGCTAAGTTCACTCTGGCATTGAAAGCAGGTGTTTTAGGGGACTCTTAATGCAAATGATACTATAGACATCACACAGTGCTGTTCAAATGATCAAAACATGAAATGTTGCATTACTTTGCTTCAAAATTGAAGCCCATGTCAAGTCTGCAGGAGTTCAGAGCCTTTCAATGTCTCTTATTTAAGTCTATGGTAACGCTTGCCAATGCGTTTGCGGTAAAATGAGTTTTAAAAAAAAAAATCATGCAGGAGGAATATCATGTCCCACAATGACCTGTAATCATAGAGGAGAGGATAGTGTCCTGCAGTCACTTCCTTTTATGCACTTCCTGTTTGTGCTTCTTGAAGATGGCTGACATTAACTTCTGAGGGTAGGTGCATAAACCATGATCCAGGGCATGTATGTGTGCTTTAGAATAGCTCTGAGAGACAATTGGATGTATCCAATAGCTCCTGGATGCCCTTCTCCTCTTCCTCTGCTCAGCCAATTGCTCATACATCACCATCATCTGTAGGAGCCCAAACATGCGGTAAAGCTTAGTGAAGGAATCCATGCTGATGCCTTCCCTGCTAATGTAGTATTGTCACCATGACAAGCCACACCTCATATTGTTTTTTCCTGTAATGTCACTTCACTTTAAAAAATATAAAAATAGGAGCGTTTGTTAAGAATTAGAAATTTAGTCAAGTGTGAACAGGGCCGTAGATACATTTTTGTTCTGGGGGGATTCAGCAGTAGTTACTAAGTAAAAGTCTTTAAAATAAAAAAAAAACAAATTGCGCCAAATTAAAAAAAGCTGGAAAAAGGAAAAAAACGATGTGTTGCTCATAGTAAGCAATCACATTCTTAATTCTTTTTTCTCAGATCCTCTTGAAAATTGAGCCTAATTTCAGTTTTGCCTTATTCCAGTTCTTATGAACATTGCCCAGTTTGGTTGGCTATTGTCCAGCCTAAAGCTGAGTACTGGCTGAAGGAAAAAAAAAAAACAGATAGATCACTGTACTAAAACTCACTGTGTTAGTACAGTGATCTCCCCAGCTGTGCTATCACCAGAACACAGTGTACAGTGCCCTCAGCCATTGGACTGTCCACAGGATGGTGCACTGTAATAGCCAATCTTACTAGGCAGGTGCAAAGGGCACCATCTTGTGGAAGGCAGCACTCACTGATTTTTTTGTTAACTTGGCATACCAGACAAGAGAAGCGGCACTGTGCATTGTTCATACATACAGAACATACCTCAAAACTTCCACGCTTCAGAGAATGAGGGACATGACAGGGAGGAAGTGACTTGCGGGGCGCAGTAAAAAAGTGGAGAGAGTGGAGAGAGAGCCTGTTCATTTGTAGGTCTCCTTCCATTTCTCAGAGCCAATCTTTGTCATAAAATAAATAACACAAGAGCAAAAAAAAAAACATTGTGCCCACTGTGCTTATATTCAGAATGGCAGGATTGGCTTTTGTAAGAGATCATCAACCTTACACCTGTTTTACAATGTTGAGACTGAGGTATGCATTGCAAGCATGAAATAAGAGGAGGAAAAGAAGAGATATTATGAAAGCGTTTACAAAAACAGAAGAAAAAACTGAACTCCAACTGTTAGCAGCCCTCAACTTGATCCATGGTTGAAGTTCAGATCTAGAACACAGCACATAGAGAGAGACACACCTGGTGGTTGTTGGTTACCTGTCCTCCTGGAGTTAAGGTTAAGGTCCAGCACAGCAGCACTTGGTACTGGCAAGCAGGCAGGCAGGCTCAGCTGAGCTAACAGCACTCAGGCTCAGGCAGCTCCTTCCCCAAGTGACAACCAAAGGCAGGAAGTGGCAGCTCGAAGAGAGGAGGAGCCGATCATATGTGTCAGTGGGCAGGATAGGTGCTGCCCGCTCCCTCCCGCTCTGCTCTCAGTGCTGCTGTCCTCCTGGAAGCTTCTGTAACTGGCTGGACAAGTCAAGACATGTCTCTGGAGTCTCAGTCTGGACTAGAGAAGCCAATCCTACAGCCCGGGCAGCGCTCCAGGTGGAGTAACAGCAGGGAGCAGCATTAAAATAACAATTCATTAGAGCCTGAAAAAAAATGTATTGTACACTGATGCTCGGGTGTGAACAAGCCTTAAAAATTGGACACAGTCAGCAAAACTAATCAAAGAGAGGTGTTTACCTTTTCCTAGACTTTCAATTTAAGAAACTGTAGCACCCCCTGGAGTCAGTTAGGGACCCTCCAGGTAGCCAGGTAGCTTGGTGGACTAATGTCTCAAACCTCAGTGCAAAATTTTGAACTCTTTGTGAAGTGGAAACAATTGGGCGTCAGTCACTTTAGAAAGTTTATTGGATATGGAAAGATTGGGAGACAAGGATTTCGGGCACTTGAATTTTCATAAAATTGCTTTTTATTAAACAAACATTTTAAAAACATCTAATGATACAAGCAGATGAAAGAAATCTACATTGAACATGAGACCAGAAAACGGTCAGCAGTATCAGATATGGTTTTGCATGAGGTGCTAGACCTTCATATAGTATAGGAATAGTTATGTACAGAACAAGTTGTATTATGCATACATCCAATGTAATATACTTCAAAGCAGACAAAAGCTGCCGGCAGACACCTCGATGCTGAGGGTGCCAGTCAGCAGAGTCGGCCGAAGTTTACAGTAAATATATAGTATACATTACTCATGACAGTTTGCTCAACATGTTTCGCCTTCTCGGTGAAAGCTTCGTCTGGAGCTTAGTAATTGTTTTGTCTGTGTAAAAACATAAGTAATTTTAAGGAAACAGAATGTATTGTCTACTACATATTCATAAATGAGAATAATGCATTTTATATGTGATATACAATGTCAATGTAAAAGAAAAAACATTTCACACATATGATATTATTGTTCTAGCCATCAGGGGGAAGGGGGCTCGATGGGTAGGCAAGAGGATAGCCATTGGGACACATGTGGGGACACACACCGTATGAAATAAATAACACTAATTCTTTAGGCATCAGTATATATACATGATAAAGAAAACATATCTGTATAGGATATGAACATACCTGTACAGTGTATATTCTGAACTTTTTTGGTACTGTAACGAGGAGGACTAGAAGACGGTCACTGAGCTCATAAATGGGGGAGCCGATGTTCACAAGGAGTGTAAATACAAACGCTCCTGTGTATTTGTATCTAAGTTGGATATAGAAAGTGCGCTAATTATGATATATCAAACCATTATCGGTAGAAAATAGCCACACCCGGTGCATGTTGATACACAGATAGGTGAGGATAGAATTGTTTGTATATAAAAGAGGGAAGAAACCCATTGAAGAAAGATGCATGGACATATACCAAACACAGGGAAGGAGCTTCTGCTTTATGTCATCATATACCGCAATAGTTAGAGGTTTTTTGGTTTTTATGAGAAGAGTTCCAAAGGAGTACTTGCCTAGATATAGGTCGCCTGTATGGTCCCAAATTTCCATACAAGCAAACAAATAGGATACATTGATTCCCTCATATGAGGTACAACATTATTCAGCCTTGAATGTATAGTGGATCAGAAGAATTACTTCTAATACCGCATTACTTTCAATAAGCCCAGCAATGGTAGTCCATGCATGTTTCAAAGTAATTGGAAAATCACCAATAGTTACATACGAGTGTAATGGGGGCTCACTAATGATTAAACATGCTCACCGATCCTGCAGAGTACTTTGTTAAGATAGGGGTAAATAAAACCTGCCTTGTAAGTGGCAGACACTGTTGAATTGAGAAAGGATTAAAGACAGAGTTGTAAGTAAAATGGTGTGCATAATCCAAAAGATAGCGAAGATGTAAGTTTGTCGGCTTACCCTGTTGAGCCAAATTGCGTCATAGATGTCCTCCCCGGATGGGGAACCGCCGCCATACTCGGACGCTTGTATGGCGTCCTTTTATGGCGTGGGTCCCGGGCGGTTCGTCAGATCGACGTCGCCACCCCGGCCACACCCCCCGGAAATGACGATGCGGCGTAGGCGGAAGTGACTCCGCTACGGCCACTCGTAACGCTCCGAGAGGTTAGGTCAGACTCTTAGAGCTGGCGAGCTCCAGAAAACAAAAAATCTGATGTATTCTTGTTGTTATTATGTGCTTGCAGATGCTTTGTATCTAAGTGTGCCATGCTAGTAACCTCTGGGGGCGCTGTGGGACGCTAGAGTTTTCAGCCAATCCGGTGATATATGTGCGGCCTGGTAAGCCACAGTGGACTTCCGCTCCCAGGAGCATCGTTTCCTGTGGCACCAGATCAGACTTTCTGGAGCTCGCCAGCTCTAAGAGTCTGACCTAACCTCTCGGAGCGTTACGAGTGGCCGTAGCGGAGTCACTTCCGCCTACGCCGCATCGTCATTTCCGGGGGGTGTGGCCGGGGTGGCGACGTCGATCTGACGAACCGCCCGGGACCCACGCCATAAAAGGACGCCATACAAGCGTCCGAGTATGGCGGCGGTTCCCCATCCGGGGAGGACATCTATGACGCAATTTGGCTCAACAGGGTAAGCCGACAAACTTACATCTTCGCTATCTTTTGGATTATGCACACCATTTTACTTACAACTCTGTCTTTAATCCTTTCTCAATTCAACAGTGTCTGCCACTTACAAGGCAGGTTTTATTTACCCCTATCTTAACAAAGTACTCTGCAGGATCGGTGAGCATGTTTAATCATTAGTGAGCCCCCATTACACTCGTATGTAACTATTGGTGATTTTCCAATTACTTTGAAACATGCATGGACTACCATTGCTGGGCTTATTGAAAGTAATGCGGTATTAGAAGTAATTCTTCTGATCCACTATACATTCAAGGCTGAATAATGTTGTACCTCATATGAGGGAATCAATGTATCCTATTTGTTTGCTTGTATGGAAATTTGGGACCATACAGGCGACCTATATCTAGGCAAGTACTCCTTTGGAACTCTTCTCATAAAAACCAAAAAACCTCTAACTATTGCGGTATATGATGACATAAAGCAGAAGCTCCTTCCCTGTGTTTGGTATATGTCCATGCATCTTTCTTCAATGGGTTTCTTCCCTCTTTTATATACAAACAATTCTATCCTCACCTATCTGTGTATCAACATGCACCGGGTGTGGCTATTTTCTACCGATAATGGTTTGATATATCATAATTAGCGCACTTTCTATATCCAACTTAGATACAAATACACAGGAGCGTTTGTATTTACACTCCTTGTGAACATCGGCTCCCCCATTTATGAGCTCAGTGACCGTCTTCTAGTCCTCCTCGTTACAGTACCAAAAAAGTTCAGAATATACACTGTACAGGTATGTTCATATCCTATACAGATATGTTTTCTTTATCATGTATATATACTGATGCCTAAAGAATTAGTGTTATTTATTTCATACGGTGTGTGTCCCCACATGTGTCCCAATGGCTATCCTCTTGCCTACCCATCGAGCCCCCTTCCCCCTGATGGCTAGAACAATAATATCATATGTGTGAAATGTTTTTTCTTTTACATTGACATTGTATATCACATATAAAATGCATTATTCTCATTTATGAATATGTAGTAGACAATACATTCTGTTTCCTTAAAATTACTTATGTTTTTACACAGACAAAACAATTACTAAGCTCCAGACGAAGCTTTCACCGAGAAGGCGAAACATGTTGAGCAAACTGTCATGAGTAATGTATACTATATATTTACTGTAAACTTCGGCCGACTCTGCTGACTGGCACCCTCAGCATCGAGGTGTCTGCCGGCAGCTTTTGTCTGCTTTGAAGTATATTACATTGGATGTATGCATAATACAACTTGTTCTGTACATAACTATTCCTATACTATATGAAGGTCTAGCACCTCATGCAAAACCATATCTGATACTGCTGACCGTTTTCTGGTCTCATGTTCAATGTAGATTTCTTTCATCTGCTTGTATCATTAGATGTTTTTAAAATGTTTGTTTAATAAAAAGCAATTTTATGAAAATTCAAGTGCCCGAAATCCTTGTCTCCCAATCTTTCCATATCCAATAATTCAAATGTAGGATAGGGCCCTCTTCAGATGATATATATAATGACCCAGACTGCTGCTGTCTGGTGAGTCATGTGGTTTTGGAAACTTTAGAAAGTTTAACAAAGCTTAAAAAGCACAATGAAATCAGGGAGAGAGAGAGAGGTTAGGGCAAAGGATACCCACATTTGACCAGAAATGCAGACTTCAGGCCTCTGCTCATAGTGAATTCAGAGGAAAGGGCCTTTAAGCTGAAACTGGCAGTCAAGTTGACAAGAACCACATGCAGTGTCTACTGGCAGCAGCAGCTTATACCCAGCATTTCAAGACAACAAGACACTATTTCCCAGATCCTCCAGGAAGGTAACTCAGACTCTGCCAGGCCACATACTCTGGTCTTTCTTTTAGCCTTATTTCTCTCCTAGGCAGCAGGCCTGGGAGGCATAGGCTTCTAACAAACATCCTTCTGTCCTGGCAAATGTGCAGGTGGCAAGAGAGGTTCTACAAGGTCACCCCAAATATTTATATTCTTCACCACTACCAATAAACCACCTAGTGGTTGGCCAGGGAGACATAAATATTCATTCGTCTGAATTATTGTAACCAGGGCTTTTTTTTTTTTTTTTTTTTTTTCTGTTTCAAAGATTTTATTGGAGTTAACAAATGTAGTACAACGTTTAACATGCACTGGAGAATTACAGAGAAACAACTAATAACCCATAGGGTACAGAGAGCAAACAGTAAAGTAACAAACAGTCGTAACCTCAGGAAAACCTCAGTAAGTGACAACAAAGGCTATGAACCAATGGGGGATCTCGGGATGGAGAAGGGTAAAAGGAACCCATCCCCTAGGCACCCCGTAAAGGGAACAAGCTGTGCCCAGGAGGAGAGGCGCGGCCAACAAGCACTCACCAAGTTATGAGGCAACTGCAAGAGGGTAATCAGATCCCGGAGGAGGGAAGCGTGGGACAAATAGGGCTGTCCTGGGCAGGGACCAAGAACCAGGGCTTTTTTTTATCAGAGAATATTTGCAGGAACTCTCTCCTTCTGTTTCACTTCATGTCTTTTCCCCTACCTACCTCTGAGAACCAATCCTTGGTTCCACCCCCTACCTACCTCCCTGCGCTGCTTTATTTAGGGAATACAGAGCCAATTATCATTTTGCCATGCTAAATAATTTGGATGGAATTTGTTAATGATAACAAGAAAGCAGTAAAATAGATCCCTTACAGTAAAGTCAGCAGCAATACATCCCCCTCCCCCCCAGCAACAATGGACCCCTGCAACAAAATATCATCCCAGCAACAAAAGACCTCCAGCAGCTACAACAGATCTCCCTAAAGCTAGCATCAACAGACTCACCAGCAGTCAGGTAAAATGGACCCCTCCCTTCCAGCAACAATTGACCCACCCCCAGCAACAACAGATCCCCTACAACAAAAATAGATCCCCCAGCAGCCAGCATCAGTGAACCTGCAGCACACCCATTGCCCTTACATACTTTCAGTGCTGGAAGTGTCAGAGTTGCATTCCCCCCGCGTTCCCATTGACAAACAGCCCTGATAGTACCTTTTTACACTATTGTAGAGGACATCTCTACTTATTGCAGGGTGAACTTCAGAACACCTCACCCTGTGTTACAGAGAAGAAGAAGAAGGGGTGAAGAGTTCTGTAATCCTATCCTAGGGTGACAGAACTGCTCCTTTATAGACACCGTGCAGTAAATGAGCGTTGTCACCCTAGGACAGAAAGTGTGCTACTGACCAGGTGAATATAAAAGTAAAAAAGCCCCCCCCCCCCAAAAAAGAAAACTCTGGCCAAGTGGTAGCTTAATTATGTGTCTGGATCAGTTTCTGTTTGGACACTTTAATGTGCCTACATTATGGGCTAAAGTCCTAACATGCCAGGTTACACTGCATAGAGCTAAGTCATGAAAATACTTTACCTAGTTTTAGCAAATGTTAACATTTTAATGACAGAGCACGCAGGTCTGAATAATTGTGTACCCTAAAGGTTTATTCTAAGGGGCAGCTGGAAGGATTGTTCTTATAGGCTTCCCTACTGGCTATTTGATTCTCCTGCATTCTTAAACACTTGATAAACATGTAGTGCTCTTATGTGATTATTTTTATATGTGAAGGAGTGTGAAGTGGTATTTACACAGCAAGTGCATTCTGTCAGCTTTCTTTCTGCTGTATCCTCTGGAGACTTGTATTCAGTGTATCACTTTAGTTTACTGAACAGCTATTTAACTTTTAAATGAAAGATAATTTGGTGATTATTTTAAATTTTAAGCTTGATATACATGGGGAATAGGCCGTTTTATCTTCTTTGGATCTGAACTTTGTACATATTTTATTTACAATACTTTTTAGAAAATTATTTTTGTGGAGTTTTTTTATCTCTTTTTATTTTATTTTTATCTAATGCCATATGTGCTTAACTGTTACCAAATGTAAGTCCTATCTCTCTTACAGAAGTGCAAATGAATCATGATAATTATCAACAAAAATAATTTAAAAAAAGATAACTTCCATTTAAACTTTTTGTCGGGCATTAAAGTTTTATTGTGGCTTTCATTAGCACTATAATACAAATGTGTTGAACTTTTATAGTTTAGAACAGAACATTTACCACAGATTATATATTTATTAGGAATTATTTAACTACTGTAAGTACCTGAATCTATCTTCAAATGAGAAAAATGAGCCTATGTTTACTAGACTAGGATATGTTCATGGGGTGCAGAGCCAGCTCCTCGGTCCTGCTGGCGGCAGCGGTGGTGGCTAGACTGGTGGCGGGATTCTCTCAGCTATAGCTGGCAGAGACGGAAGCCTGTGTCATAGGAGGACCAGGTGGCCCGGTGGTGTCAGGAGTTCATGGCAGCTTTTGTGACCCTAGTGGCTCCTCATCATGGAGACTCTGGGTGAGGTGTGCTGGGCCCTGGAGAGGGAAACAGGGGCTTTACCTTCACTGTGGACTGCTGGGAGAGGAAGGAGGGTGAGTGCCATATAGCCTGCTGATCACTGTCCTGGGGTGATTGATTTCTGTCCTCTGCCTGCCATATACTGTCTATGACGGTGCTGATTACTTACAACTCCGCTTATATGCCACACATGCCACAGGTTTCTGACCCTCACTTTATAGTTTAGAACAGAACATTTACCACAGATTATATATTTATTAGGAATTATTTAACTACTGTTAGTACCTGAATCTATCTTCAAATGAGAAAAATGAGCCTATGTTTACTTACATTAAAAAAAAAAAAAAAAACTTCCTTTGCTGCTTTATCCTGCTTCATTAGTGCAGGTCACGTCCCGTGCTGTAGCTTCCACAGCGATGCACAAACCTTCTGATGGACAGGTCCAGTATTGGGGCACATACGTCATAACAGGAAGTGACATTGCGTTTCCATAGCAGTGTATTGCTAGCAGTCCCGGTGGCACTAGGTCACTTCCGTCTTTCCCTAGCCCAGTCCAGTAAGTGGACAGGAGGAGCAGCTGAAGTGAGGTGCATCTTCCTACTGACTATGGAAGATACAGACATGCTGTGCTCTTGTACACTTTACTCTCAGTCCCCCACTGCTTTTCTTGGCTTCTGAAAAAGAAGAGAGGAAGCCCAGTGCTGAGAAAGTTCCTCCTGCTTCCATGTGATGGCACTGAGTGCCAGTTCCCAAGGATTAGAAAAAGGAGTGAGTCACATGATCCCTATAACTGGAAATATTTTCCTTCATACTCAGCATGGTATGTGGTGGCAAGTAATTAAGTGGACTTGTTGCTTGGCCTTGCATGGACAAAGCACAGGTTCATTTTAAAGGTTTGTAAAGGCAGAAGGTTTTTTTTTTTTTTTTTTTATCTTAAAGCATTCTATGCATTAAGATAAAAAAAAACCTTCTGTGTGCAACAGACCCCCTCAGCACCTCTACTACTTTCCCATGCCCATCTTTATCCAGCGATGATGCAGGACCGTCTCAGCCCCCCGGGACTCCCCTCCTCAGTGGCTGAGAAAGCAGCGTGGAGCGATTGGCTCCCGCTGCTGTCCATTAAAGTCAGTCAGCCAATCAGGAGAGAAGGGACAGAGGCTCCCTGTCTGAATGGACACAGGGAGCTGTGACTTGGCTCAGGTGCCCCCACAGCAAACTGCTTGCTGCAGGGGCACTCAACAGGAGGGAGGGGCCAGGAGCACTGAAGAGGGACCTGAGAAGAGGAGGATCCCGGCTGCTCGTGCCAAACCAACTTCACAGAGGAGGTAAGTATAACATGCTTGTTATTTAAAAAAAAAAAAAAAAAAGAGAGACTTTACAATCACTTTAAAGCTAATGCATTCAAATCTAATTTTTTTTACTTCATTAAGTTAGACTGAACCAAAACAAAGCACACTAGGCTAGACTAAAACAGACTAGGAATATCAAATATGCATTCCTATGAAACAGAGACAGAAAAAACAGGCTTTTCTGCATTAGTGAAAGTGAAAGTTATTTTATTCAGTTACCGCCTTGTTGGTGGAAGGATCGCACTGGGTGTTAGCACAGATTAATTTTAGATGATTTTGCACATTGCTATATGCACTTTTTTTACTATTTTTCTATGGGGCTTTATGAAATATGAGACAATTTTTGTGGTTTTTGATTTTTGGACCACTTTATAATTATATTTGATTTTGCATTCACAGCATATGTTAGTTATACACTATACGAATTTGTAGTTTTAAGATTGTATTTTTTACATGTATGATGTATTTTGCATGTGGCACTGATTTACCACGTTTATGAGAAAGTGATTGTTTACAATAATTTCTCTACACTTTAGGATTGAGTACATCGTTTTTTTTATAAAATAGGTGATAATTTACTTAAATATCCCTGCTTCATTAACCAGCGAAGTTTAGATCTGTGCTGACTGATTTTCTCATTATTCTGATGTTTGGTATACCTGCAGATAGTTAGCAGCGGTCACAATTATAAAAAAAACCCTCCTTTTTTTTCTGGTTGCTGGAAACCATTGATAACCTGGGCGCCAGATTTCCCTTTCTTTGTATAGTGGTGGGCAGAGACTTTTACTCAGTGACATAGACCTTTCACTTTTAGCAGGCTTCACAACACTGAGCATGACTGCCTTTGTGTGTGTGAACACACACAGACAGTACTACTGCCACAGTCATCCTTGCCGTGAATGAAGGATCATCACAAATGGCCATCTCAGACAACATCCATCCCCAGCACAGCCCTGATCCTCTGCTTTAGTAATTTTTCATGATGTGTTACTTTATCTCTGAAGTAGCTCAGAAAAAACTGATAGATCATCAGTCAAAAATAACATACAGTAATTGACACCCCCTATTTGAATTTGACCAGCTAGTCCCTGTACATTGAATTTATCTCTATTGATAAAATGATTTCCTAATGAGTTATAGTTAATTCCATGACTTGTTTAAATGTTTTAAATGTGTCTAGAACAGGAGTTCCCAAACTGTGGAGCGGGGCCCACTGGTGGGTTGCGAGCCGCGTTTCAGTGGGTCGCCCTGAGCCAGAAATCAATGAGAGCGGGCCCGGTTAAATTGTGCTGTGCGAGCCCACGCAAATTACAGAGAGCCAGAGCTATCAAATCGTGATGGATTCAGGACCCCGCCCACGCAGTTTTTACGGAGGCTGATCTGCATTTCCCGCAAGGAGGATACTTTCATCAGTGAGTATGTATGTGGGCTGTTATGTAGGATATGTTCATGGGGTGCAGAGCCAGCTCCTCGGTCCTGCTGGCGGCAGCGGTGGTGGCTAGACTGGCGGCGGGATTCTCTCAGCTATAGCGGGCAGAGACAGCAGCCTCTGTGTCATAGGAGGACCAGGTGGCCCGGCGGTGTCAGGAGTTCATGGCAGCTTCTGTGACCCCCAGTAGAGCTCCTCATCATGGAGACTCTGGGTGAGGTGTGCTGGGCCCTGGAGAGGGAAACAGGGGCTTTACCTTCACTGTGGACTGCTGGGAGAGGAAGGAGGGTGAGTGCCATATAGCCTGCTGATCACTGTCGTGGGGTGATTGATTTCTGTCCTCTGCCTGCCTTATACTGTCTATGAGGGTGCTGATTACTTACAACTCCACTTATATGCCACACATGCCACAGGTTTCTAAATTGATATTTTCAATTTAACATCCCCCTCCCTTTAAAATATGCATTATTATTATTATTTGCATTTACCGTATTTATTGGCGTATAACACGCACCTTCACTTTAAGGGAAGTTTTAGGAAAAAAACTTTTTAAATGTTTAAAAATAACAGTACACTGCCCCTTTCATTAAACAGCCCCCCTATACATTGCACAGTTCCCCCCATGCACATTACAAAGCCCCCTTTACATTGCACAGCCCCCCTGCACTCCCAGGAGACCCCCAGTCTCCTGGGACGGCCCTGACAGTGTACTCTAAAGTAAAAACAAAATCACTGCCAGCCCCTTTCCATAGATACTTCCTACAAAGTGTCACTGTTATTGTAAACCGATGCCTCTAAATACCTCAGTAGCTCCGTTCTTTCATGGCCGGTCATGTGACTTCTCTTCTCTGACATTTAATGGCAGGTCATGTGATCGCTCTCCTCCTCCAATCTGAAGCTACACTCAGAGGAGGAGGAGCGGGAGGAGGAGAGCAGCCAGCAAGAACGAAGCTAACAAGGTATTTAGAGGCAGCGTTTTTCAATGACAGTGATATAATGTAGTAAGGATCTATAAAAAGGGCTGGCAGTGATTTTTTTCTTAACTGCAGAGTACGCTGGCAGGGCTGTCCCAGGGCCAGGAGAGGCGGGGCGGACCGCCCGATCCCTGCCCCCCCTCGTTGAAAAAAAAAATATTGGCGTATAACACGTACCCACTGTTAGCACTATATTTTTAGGGGAAAAAAGTGCGTGTTATACGCCAATAAATACGGTATATAGCACCAACAAATTCTGTAGCGCTTTACAATATTCAATAACAATAACAAGCACGTGAGTCCCAAAAAATAACTGTATTCAGAAGTGGGTCTCGGCCCAAAAAAGTTTTGGAAGCCCTGGTCTAGAACATTTGAATCTCCAGTTCTTATCCAAACAATGTGTAGGTAGTACTTGACCTTAATGTAAAATATAGCCAATGCAATGGACACTGAACTCTCACATTTTCCTACCTGTGCAGAAAGGGAACAATAAGGAATCTTTTCCTTGTTGAAGAAATCCAGACCACATTTTTATAAGGGTATTTCACTACTTCTGGATGAATTTTTTTTATTGAACTCAGTGGACAATTGCCTTTTTTTTTTTTAAATTCACTTCTTTTTATTCATTTAAAGAAGGAGAAATGGCAACTGAATCGCCAACATAGGGGCTGCAGATAATCAAACAAGACTAAAAGTACAACTATAGACAACATTTTTTTATTTTTTTTTAAATTTTGGATAGAGTAAGGGAGGGTTATAATCACTGTCAGATTTTTTTTCACCATCTGTATCCCATTGTGAAGTTTTCCCCTCACTTTCTGTCCCGTAGCAAAACAGGTGAGAGGAAATCCCTGCAAATTAAGGGAATGCTTTGGGGATCCCCAGGTCACCGGAGCTACTGTCCCCATTGGAACATTTCCCCTCCATTACCTTTTTGGGTAAAACCCAAAATTTTGGATTTTCTTTTATTTTCACTTTCAATGATAATGGTTAAACGGACAAATACAAAGGGTGAATCTCTTTAATGGGGGCACAGACTGCAATAAAAACTGACAAGCGTTCTAATCCCTCTCCACTTAATCTAGAAATAAAAAAAAATGAAAAATGTTGCCTTTAGTTTTACTTTAATAGAAAATACCCAAACACATGAATTAAGGTTACAGTGTAGGAGTAATCAAACAAAGTGGTCCATAACCTCAAAATATAAGCTTGAGCTTGGAGCAAGGGAGTCCCTGTTGGGACCAGAGAGAACAGGGAAAGGAGGACTCAAATGTAAGGCCAATGAAAAATTGAAAAGTAGAGAAAAGGAAACAAGAGGAGAGAGAAGGATGGGAGGAAAAACTTCTGTACCACGGGTTTGGATCTAAAGTTCATTTTTTTTCAACCTGACTTTTTAGCCTACTATAAAATGATTTTCCAGTATCCCTTGCCTAAGACTAGCCCTAAACTAGGTTCTTACTTATTCCTAACTCTAGCACAGCTCACAAGTTAAGCCTAGCACACATTGCTCATTTTTTTTTTTTATCGTTCAACCCAGCGGGCTGAACAAAAAAACCAGGGCCGCTGTACTAACAATCTGATGTTAGTACATCAATCTCCCCTGCTGTTCTATTGTGTTTTGACAGGGGGACTACCCTCCCATCAGAACACTTCGGTCAGAGCTCTCAGCCAGTCGGCAGACCTTAAGTCACAGTCGGCTTCTGTCAGACCGGCTGCAGTACACAAGGGTCGAATGCCCAACATTCGGCCCTCGTGTACAGGGCTTTACTTCCCAAGGGAATGAAAATATAGATACTGATATATTAATAATACTTTGTTTCCATTAAAGATAAGTGCTATTTAAATGCATCAAACATTAAAACTACAGGCTAATAATAGTAAAACACACAAAGGCAGATGTCTGTTTCCAGACAGACTTTTTAACAAAGTGTACTAATATTTGCACTGGTAAGCATGCTAGCTAACCCAGCACACCATTTTGCATGGCTTAGGCATCCCTCATATAGCATTTATTAAAACAATCAGCAAACAGTCACTTTAATTTAATTCTTCAAGCGGCACGTACGTATGTAAGATAAGAAGAGACGTTATGTAAAAATAGCATTAGAGTTCAAGTTCAAAACACAGCAGGAGGTATTACACACAAAGATTGTTGTTCTTTATGCTGCTGTATTACGTGAACGGGAACGGATTGTGTGCAAGGGTGTCTGCTTACAGGTAGGAATTAGCTCAGTGCCCTATAGTCTAAATGTGACAGGTTCACTAACTGAAAATGCATTGTACTTGCTGACTTGGAACAGCAGCCATGAATAAGCGCAGATACTTTCATTCTTGTGACATCGCATGTGGCTGCAATAATGGATCCATCAACTCTAGGGCCAAGAATGATTCCCTATGACCCATGGTTTGTTTAGTGTGCCGCACAGGATCAATCAATGTGGGAGTAGTGTGGGTGATGTTGCATCCATTGCAGGAGTGCCAGCAAGGGATGGAGCTTATCCCAGCTCCTGTAGTCACTGGAAGGAAAAGAGGAAAGATCCCTGGTGCCATACATCCATGAAGTCCTATGGTAACATGACAAAGAGAGACAACCTCAGCCTGGGCTTCTGCCAGGCCATGCCCCAAATGCGTTTCACTTTGCCCCCCTGGCGCTTAGTCATGGGAATCATGCCTAGTCATGCTTTGTCTGATCTCTTATATGTTTAGAACTTACTAGATAGCTGTGACCCTAAAGCTGGCCAAATACGCATATATTTGTGACATTCAGGAATTTAACAGATTCTTCCATCCCTAGTGACAACAGGGTGAGTGGAATAATCTCCCCTGCTGGCTGTTTTATTCTCCTGCAGACTGTCAGAATACCCGTTTAGTGACTGCATCTGGTCATCGTTTGGTGGACAATTTTCCGCTAAGCTACGGATCTTCAGATCAAATTTTATCAAGCTGGGCAGTGCCAGCAGGCAGTGTCGGATTTAGACCTTGGGGGACCTGGGGCACTTCAAGTTCAGAGACCTTTCAATATATTAAAATTAATGATAAACCATTTTTTTTTATAAAATAAAGGTTAGGCTTCAAAGAAAACACTTGTTAATTTTTTTCCCTCAATTTTATTGACTGTAAAAATACACATTACACAGATAATTGGAAGAAGCAAGTCATATGTCACAGTTATGCATCACACTACAATATCTACGAAAAATCTTTTTTCCTGTGCTTAGCATCAGCAAAATCTTTAACTTAAGCCTGCTATAGATGGATCGAATCTCAATCGGTTCAGCAGGGACCAGCCGAGATTCAATCCATCTATGGACAGGCTGGTAGTACCCATGTCGTCCTATCGATCGACTTGGGTACAACCAGCCGGTCTGATTTTTGGTATACAATTACTGCCAGAGGCTATAGTAATAATTATAGTCTGCTGGCCGGGAAGGGTCCCCATGTCCCCCTCGTCGACAGAACACAATAGCACTGCAGGAGGCATTCCCCCATCAACACAGTCAGAATTGGGTGATTTTCTTTTCTTCCATCTGTGATAGAGGAAACAAAATCACATACTCTATGGCCTACCTAGCTCATGAAACTGTATCATCAAGAGGACACTGCTCTTGACAGCCAGTGGGCACAGAGTACTTAGTCTTTCCTCGGTCATAGTGGTTCTCAGATAATTCTTTATCAGTGTCAATTTGCTTAACAACTTTCCTCCTGAACAACTAGTGGCCATCATGCTCAAATATATTCTAAGAGCTACATTTACACCTGGAAAGGTATTGGCAAGCCCTTCATCATGTAGTAAAACTACTTGTTGAGATGGAGTGAGACATGACAGGAGCTTGGTAAAGGCTGCAAACTGGACAATTTCCTCAACGAACACACTACTGAATTCTTAAGGGAAATGGGTATAATTTTTTTAAATAAAAAAAAGTCTGGGGCTCCCTCTGGAAGGGGGGGGGGGGAGGGGGCAGGGCAACTGCCCCATTTCCCTCCCTATAAATCCAACACTGCCGGCAGGGCCACCCACAGATCGAACATTTGGCTGATTCACCAGAAAACTGTATATGTTCAGCTTTATATTAATATCTAAAGGAAATTGTCTATGGCTTTTATAGGTAGTACTAAGGTTCACTGTATGTAGATATTCATCAAAACACAATGACAGCTTACCTTCCTAATACCATTGCCAGCTTGTCTGGGTGCACTTATAAGGACATCCTCAGGATTACCATATCTAGTGTGAAATGCGTCAAGGTTTCTGCTTTTTACGCCTTCTTGAGAATAAAACCTACAACTGAACCGTGAGCACCTGGAACCTGTTTTTTTTGCATTGGAAGTTTCACATATCAAGATTTGGCAAGGTTTGGGTTGGAGTGTTATCTCTGCAGCATTACATTGAATAGTCAAATACTTTCATTTCAGTTTTTTGAAAGCAAGATCTTTCTTAAAAGTTTTGAAGAAAAGCATAAAAAAAGGTTTGGTTAGTCCACCTACAACAGTGTTGAGATTTTAAGTTCACTCAATTTATGTAATGCACTGCAACCAGAATCCAGAGAGAGCCTTACAGGGTATAGGAGTATATTATAGGAGACTTTTCAAGTACAAAATGACAAACATAACAATGCAAGGAGGCTTTTCAGCCTGGTAAATCATGATATGCATGAGTAATCGCATCAAGAGTAGAGGTGGTGACAGTTCATAACAGTAACATTAAATCAGGGCCAAGTGTAAGGGCCCAGTTCATGCATAACAGTGAAACAGACTGCTGTGATATATAAATGTAGTAAAAGAAAGAGAAAGGTGGAAAAGAAAAGAGAGAAGGGGGGAAAGAGAAACATGGAGAGTGACAAGGGGCGGAGCCAACCAGGGATATCCCACAATGTAATGAGCAAGCTGCGACCATTGTGACTCGTTGGTTTAGAATTTGAAAAGGTCAAAAGTCCCTGGAAGATAGTGGAAAATCCGGGGGTCCAAGACTGGCCTAAATTTCATCAATGTGCCTTGCAGTTTAGCTGTGAGTTTCTCATTGATTAAAACCCATTGCATGTGGACTGTACAAATTCAAGCTTTTAAACAAAGTCTAAATCAGTTGTCTGCAAGAAACTCCTTAGCACTGATATTTATTTATTTTTACATCAGGATTTCTGTATGTGAAAGACATTGAGAGACCGGCAGGCGGCAGTTAGTGTAGGGATTTTCAGAACACAAAAGAAGGGAGTGGGGTTGACTGATGCGTTACAGCAAAACTAATCAAGTAGGCTATGCATCCTTAAAGGGCTTATTCAAAAAGCAGCTGTAAAAAAAACAAAGTGCACCTTTTTAAAGCACAGTATTTCATTACTAGCCAAATGTTTAATAATGAAGAGCAGATAGCTCTAATTTAATTTTCAATTTTGATTTGAAGCGATACTAAACACACACTTAATTTGCACTATCCCTTCTTTCTGTATGTAGATTATTAAACTGTAATTATTTTAATAAAAAAAAATAAAATAAATACATTTCCTAATTTATATACAGCTGTCACATGACCCAGCTCTTTCCCAGCCTGTCTGCAGGGAAACATAAGCAGGAGGAGAGACCCCCTGCTGCTGGTCACATGTTCAAAATAAAAAAATAAATAAAAAAAGACTTTGGGGTATAGAGTAAAAATAAATAATTGATATCATTAAACTGTTTTAAATCATCATACAAATATATATTTGAAATAAAATTATTATTTTTGGCAATAACATGGTGTGGGAGGATTTCTGCCAGTCACAGGCTGTGTCTCTCCCCTCCAGCCTGTGTCTTAAAATAACAGGGAGGAGAATCGTTCATCAATCAAGATGTAATACCCCCCCCCCCCATTGTGTCTAGCTGGTTAGTGAGCATGAAGGAGAAGGGAGGGAGTGGGCTGTCATTTACACTTTGTATACGCCCACATGTGTGACTCTATAGTCACATGGGCTGCTCAGATGTGATAGGGAGAAAATACTTAGCATAGAAACAGACTCAAAATTGAGCATGTGCAGAGCTGCCAACACTGCTCTGCAAAATCCCCAAATGCATTGGGGACATGAGCAGAGAGATAGAGAACAGCAGGATCAACCAGGTTTTTTGCAGAAGAAAAAACTAATTCCATAGTGAATGAGTGAGTATGAACAGCATGTAAAACACCATTTATTGACTGTTTTTTTTTTTCAGATGTGGGTTTAGTGATACTTTAGGCTTAACTTTGAGTCTCCATTCACACTACCGCGACTTGTCAGGCGACTTGTCAGCCTGACAAGTCGCGGTCCGTCGCAGTCCATGCAGTGCTACAGGACCCGTTCTAATAGGAGCGACACAAGTCGCTCCGACTTAGAAAAAGGTTCCTATACTACTTCGGGGCGACCTCGCAGCGACTTGCATAGACATTCATTATATGAAGTCCGTGCAAGTCGCGCCGAAGTCGCGGTGCACGCGACTTGTGAAGTCGCCCCCGAAGTCGTGCCGCTTCAGTGTGAATGCGGTCTAAGGAAAATAACTGTTGGCTGTAGAGCTATTTGAAAACACTTTTTAAACCTTTTGTTTTGAGACACTTCCCTGAAAAACGGATAGTAAATGAAATGGCTAAATTTGATTAGGATTGAGAAGAGTGGTAGTGGAGCATATGGATGATTCAAGAGACGAAACAGAGGCCTTAGCATACTAGTGAATGTTGCATTTTGAAATCTAAATGATTAAAAACTTATCAACATTGTACATGATTATTCAGACAACTTTATGATTTCTCATATGATTTTGTAACTTTATTTTGCATGTAAATATGGGTTAATACACCTTTAATAACAGTAAGGTGATGTTTGAACTGCACAGTATTAACATTTACTCTACCAGTTGTGAAATTGTGATAAGGTTTCACCTACATGCTCAAAGTCACCCAGGAGGAATATTGTGTATTCATTTATGCAGTGCACCAGCAGCGTCCACCACTAACAAATTATGGTGAGTTACACTTAATCATGTATACTGGGATGCTTTGGTAGTTTTTTAGATGGTGCTTCAGGGTGTCCAAGAGTATTTTTGTTTTATTTTGGAAAATATTATGCATTGTTGAGCATATATTTGTACTTCCAAAGTAAAATATATGAAAAACAAATAATTGCAGATATCTGATTTTGCATTAATACACTTACAGAATGTATTATTATAATGGAAACTGCAATGCCGTGCTGTGACACCTACCAATAGGTAATCAGAGTGCTGATTGGCTATCTTTAGTAACTTTACACTACTTATACCAGGGATCCTCAAACTACAGCCCTCCAGCTGTTGTGGAACTACACATCCCATGAGGCATTGTAAGACTCTGACATTCACAGACATGACTAGGCATGATGGGAATTGTAGTTCCTGAACAACTGGAGGGCCATAGTTTGAAGACCCCTGACTTATACTAATACACCATTTTTATTATTCTTTGATCACTGAAAATCTTATCTGTTTTTTTTTTTTTTTTTTAATATGCCTGGATAGTCATCCACTGAAATCTGAAAAATGGGCTAAGAGGAAAGCTTTTTGTTCCTAGTAGTAATCAATCCGTTTCCAGCTGTCATTTCTTCATTCTAAAAAGGAACAAGGATTCCTATTGGTTGATATGGGCTCTGATCAGCTCACTTTCCTAGCAGTGGCCAAAGGCAGGTTATTTGAAGCACTGATTGGCTCTTCAACGAAACAGTCAATTTGTTCTTTTGCCTCACAGACAACCTACCATGATCAGCATCTAAATGCTGGGTATCGTTTTGGATAAGCAGGCTAGGTCCAGCAGAATGATGATGTCACTGCTACTTTTGCAAGAAAATATCTTGGTTTGAAAATTATTTAAAGGTCCTTTGTGGCTAAAATAGGATTCATTTTAAATGAAAGTTTTTGAGTTCAGCTTTAAACAGTCATTTTTTATATTTTTTAAGGAATTTCTTTGTTATAGATCATGAGTGCTGCACTGTACTCACATTTAGAGATGTCTATTTTGTTCTCTAGTACTTCCCATGAAAAACCTTTATACTGGAGATAGAAATTGGCCTGTGACAGTCTACTGCCTCTAAATGCAGCTTCTGTTAATGTGGGGATTAGCAGAGCCTGGAGATTGTCTATTCAGGGATATGCCTCAAATCCACTTGTTTTCATTAAAGTAGCGAATGCTCTTATGTGAAGTCTTGTAATGACTGGGCATGTTGTCAAATCTATGACTATTCCTATTTGTGTATAATGTGTATAAGCTATGTTTTATTTTTATTTGTTATTTTAAGTTAGTTTGATCCTTAACAAGTTTAAGGGGGCCATTTTTAGAACTTTTATATCCATTAGATTGAACATGCCCCAACACTGTTGGAATGAGGGGGGCTGAGCAGGAACAATAAACAGACATTTTATTAAACAAAAATGCTGTAGCTTTGTAGCCTGGTTGGAACAAGCTGTAAAATCTTGTCTAAAAATGAGTGCCAGCAGTTACTACAGGGAATACATGAGCCATGACATAAAAATTATTTTACCTGACTTCTATACATAATTTCCAGATAAAAATATGAATTTTGTTTGAACCAAGCTATATTGAATTGATTAATAAAATTGCCATTGGCTATTAAATTAAAAATCAAAGCCTTATTGCTCGTACACACGATCAGAAAATAGTATGAAAAATACCACTTTAGATGCGATCGTATGATAATCAGATCGTTAGTACAGAGCTTTCGAGAGCCGATCACGACAGTTCATCCGATATTATCCGATCGGGGAAGCACAAAAATGTTTCTCGTACGATACCAGATTGTACGATTTTCATTTAATCAATAAAGTTGTTGTCCAAAAATACAATACAAAAACCCTACAACACATAACATCACTTCCGAATTTTTATCCTGTCACACCAGAATTTTCTTAACTTTAGTAACTTCTCAATTTTCGATATGCGACTAGCATGCAAAAAAAAAAAAAAAAAGCTGACGATTTATTTTTGATTTTTGAATCATGTGTATGGGCCATAAAACAGCTTTTTGCTGTCCCATATGTCTCTTCATCTTCCCCCTTATCTGGCAAAAATGTTGTCATATTGTATCTTTGCCTACAGCATTGCGTTTGAGATGTAAGCAAAGTGATATGGGTAAAAGACATATCACTGTCCAGAGATTTGAAAAGGAACATTCACTGCCCTCCTGCCTTTTTTTCTTCCCTCTCACTTGTCATGCAGTGTTGTTCTTAAAGTGGAGTTCCACCCTAAAATTATACTTACCTCCATCTTCTCACTCCGGGTCACCTGAAAAACAAATGGATAATCGCAATTTTTTTTTTTTTTTACTTACCTCGCTTAGAAGAAAATACCATCCACTTCCTCCTTCCTCGGCCACGGCCCGCGCCGTCACTTCCGCTTTGCAATGATTCCTGGGAGCTGAACGTCATCGCTCCCAGGAATCAATGCGCCTGCACCGGCCCCGACATCAGTTCCGGTGTAGGCGCGTCATACCTTGCAAAACAGCTTCTGGGCATGCCCAGAAGCTGTGCAGGGATGACGCTGCAGCACCGGAAGTGATGTCGGGGCCGGCGCAGTGCATCGTGGGACCGAAGAAGACGGAAGAGGACACAGAAGAGGATCGCGCTGGCTTCAAGCTGCCCACACCTGAGATGGCAGCGCTGGAGAATACATTTTCAAGGTAAGTATTTCTTCTTGCAGGTAAGTGCAACCCGGGACAGATCAGAGGCTAGCCATTGTGGAATGCACTAGCCCTGACTGTCCCGGGGGTATTTTTTTTAAAAAAAAAACGTTCACTGGGTGGAACTCCGCTTTAAGTCACATATTAACTTGCCCAGCAGTTCCAGTATTTGCCTGCTGCAGTCCATTGCTCAGGTCTGACAGCCTGGGTCCTCTTGGTCCACCTCCACCATTATTAACAGGCTAACTTTCCTGGGCTCAGCAGCCAGCCCACGATTATATGCACCAGCTAATTCCACCACCGATTTTTGTAATGTAGATGTCCTAGGAGAGCATTATTGCTTAGCTGACAATGACAGTGGGCAGGGGGTTGTGGGAAGTTGAAAAAAAAAATGTAAACAGCAAGAAGAAAGGGGGGGGGGGTTCAAAAAATCAATACCGGGGGGGGGGGGGGGCGGTCCAGGAAAGATATCTAAACCTCAACAAAAAAGGTTGGTTTTCAGAATTTGGTGGGGGCTGGGGGTAGAGAGCCCCAAGGAGGTAGACTCGCCAGAGTGATGGAAGGTCCACTTTAATCCTCAACAACCTCTTGAGAGTAATAGAATGGTATGTAGCAGCGCTATATCAATATATACAACAGTGAAAAGCTATATATAACATAAATATGCTACAACACATATGCATGCATGTTCATTAATAATGTAAAAAGTGAATGTGCAAAAAAATTTTGCATCAATGAGTATTGCACACCATCCGATGATAAATTTAAGTCCCCAAAAAAAAAAAAAAAAAAAAAAATATATATATAAAGGTGCTCTTTCCCAACAACAGATATTCAACACTAAGTGCAGTGGCCACTCACCTTAGGGCAAATGATTTCATTGGCTGAAGAGGTTCACTCCATTGCAGGTAAATCCCAACTCATATAAAATAAAATAGAGGTCTCCATAGTGTCACCAAGTGTCATAGGGTCACCTGGTTGCCGCCACACATGCTTGACATCATCTGAACCAAATAGGTTTATCTTGGTCTCATCCTACCACAGGGCATGATTGTAGTAATCCAAGTCCTTAGTCTGCTTGTCTTTAGCAAACTGTTTGCGTGCTTTCTTGTGCAGCTTTCTTGTGCATCATCTTTAGAAGAGGCTTCCTTCTGGGATAACAGCCATGCAGACCAACTTGATGCAGTATGCCGAATATGGTCTGAGCACCCGCAGGCTGACCCACCCCTTCAACCTCTGCAGCAATGCTGGCAGCACTCATACATCTATTTCCCAAAGACAACCTCTGCATATGACACTGAACACGTGCACTCAACTTCTTTGGTCAACTATGGAGCAGCCTGTTCTGAGTGCAACCTGTCCTGTTAAACCACTGTATGGTCTTGGCCACCGTGCTGCAGCTAAGTTTCAGGGTCTTGGCAATCTTATAGCCTAGGCCATCTTTATGTAGAGCAAAATGGGTAAATTATGTAGAGGGAAAATGGCTAATTGGGCCCAATTCTGACATTTTCACTTAGGGGTGTACTCACTTTTTTTGCCAGCGGTTTAGAGATTAATGGCTGTGTGTTGAGTTATTTTGAGGGGACAGCAAATTTACACTGTTATACAAGCTGTACACTCACTACTTTACATTGTAGCAAAAGTGTCATTTCTTCAGTGTTGTCACATGAAAAGATATCATAAAATATTTACAAAAATGAAATGTGAGGGGTGTACTAAATTTTGTGAGATACTGTGTGTGTATATATTAGTATTAATATTATTACTATATTATAGTACTGTGCAGATGTTTTAAGCAGGTGTGATGAAATGCTGTAAAGATGGAATTAATTAAAAATAAAAATATTTTAACCAGAATCAATGTTTCTAGGTACTCTTGCACACCACTTTCGAAGGAACTCGACATCTTAGAAAACGAATCACTGATTGTTTGTGGATGTAGGCTGCCTTAAATCCTTCTGTCTCTTCATGTAATCCCAGACAGATTTGATAATGTTCAGATCAAAGCTATGTGGGGGCCAAACCATCACTTTCGTGGCTCCTTGTTCTTCTTTATGCTGAAGATAGTTCTTAATTACATTGGCTATATGTTTGGGATCATTGTCCTGCTGCAGTATACATTTGGGGCCAATGACATGCCTCCCTGATGGTATACCATGATGGATAAATATCTGCCTGTATTTCTCAGCACTGAGAACACTATTGATCAGGCAACATTGAGGACCGTAGAGGCAGTGGTCAGCCAAAGAAACTTAATGCAGCAGATGAAAGACACATCATTCCTATTTCCCTTCAACAGCACAAGATGTCCAGGAGTGCCATCAGCAACAAATGACAGAAACCAGTGGGACCAAGGTACACCCATCTACTGTTCAGACAATTCTGGCAGAAGTGGTCCTCATGGAAAAATGGAAGGCTAAGCGAATCAACTTTGCACAAAATCATAGAAACTTGGTTGCAGAAAAATGGCAGCAGGTGCTCTGAACTGATAAGTCAAAATGTTATATTTGAAAAAATGAAATAGTGCGCCTACAATGTGGCATAGAGTGTATAAAACCAACACAATAAATCATATAGTGATACTGAACCACACAGTAGTGATAAAAAACATAAAAAAAAAATGCATCAAAAGTCCATTTAAAAAAGCAATCTCTCAAAAGAATGCATAAGCGTGATAACACACAAATCTTTTAAACAAAGAAGTGTCTTCCAATTGGACTGATGTGAGACGACAAATCAGTGACACGTTCTGCTACAGGAACCTATTGTCTTATCCATTTGATGCCATGTAAGTGCAATATCGCATTTAAATAAAGTGTTTTAATAAGAGTAACGCACTATTAGCCATTTTTCCTTTCCACTTTGGGGGAGCTTCATTTGAGACAGCTATATCCAGCCTTGGTCCTTAAAGGAGAGTGATACGCTCCTGGGAAGGGATGGGAAGCTGACTTTGGATACTGTCCACACTACCCATATACCAACAGTGGTCCCAGGCCTACCCTCTTTAGAATTCTGGTAAGAAGCCACGCATACCACTTGGGTGACACCAGACAAGTTTTGTGCACGAGTGGAGGTTATATTTCATTGCACCTGGCTCTTGTTACCAGTCAGGGGCCATCTTATTCACGTTTATGTCACTGATTTGTCGTCTTACATCGGTCCAATTGGAATACACTTCTTTCTTCAAAAGACTCTTTGTGTGTTATCACGCTTAGCCATTCTTTTGAGAGATTTCTTTTTTAAATGGACTTTTGATGCATTTAGTTTTTATGTTTTTTATCACTACTGTGTGGTTCAGTATCACTATATGATTTATTGTGTTGGATTTATACACTCTATGCCACATTGTAAGCGCACTATTTAATTTTTTCACTGTTATTTTCACCTTTTCTAGTGCAGCTGCATATTATTTTGGTTAGCGCACTCTTATTCATCTTTTCAAAATGTTATATTTGACTCTATCAGGAGGCAGTTTATTCGCCATAGGGCTGGAGAGCAGCACAATAATGAGTTTTTGCAGGCAACAGTGAAGCATGATGGAGGTTCCTTGTAAGTTTGGGGCTGCATTTCTGCAAATGGAGTTGGAGATATGAACAGGATCAATGGTGTCTTCAATGCTGAGTAATACAGGCAGAAAG